>NC_056727.1:600194711-600482211 GCF_019279795.1 Protopterus annectens
AAGCTTGGGATGTGCAGGAAGGGTGTAGGGAAGGCCCGTAGCTGCCCATTTCTTTAACAGCAACAGCTGTGCATATGTTGAAAATTTGGAGTGAGTTTTGAGACCTTCCACCCCTGAGAGAGGGGTGAGGACAACATAGTTTGTTGCACTGCCAATTAGAATTATCGGTGTACATGTCCTATGGACATGTGTGCAAAATGGGAAGCTATGTATGGGGCGTAATTTTTTTTCAGGTACAGATTGCCCTTTTTTTTTTTTCCAGGTGAGAGTGGTAAGTGAGGTAGGGGAAATAGGTATATTTGGGGAGGTAGGTTGGGGAGGTAAACAGACAAGACAAACAAGACGCATGCAGGGGCAGAATTTGACACATGGGGTGGGTGAACACAATTGACGGGGAAGGTTGTTTGGAAATCGCAAGCCCATGAGCCCACAGATGGTAACAGTGGAACTGCGATCCCCACCCATGGGCAGTCACCACTGCACCTTCACAGCCCCGGGGGTGGTTGTGCTGGGGGCTGAGTAGGACGGGCAGGCTCACCCGTGAGACGTGCCACTCTCGCCTCAAGCTGGCATAGGGGATCAGTGACTGAACGCTGGATCTCCCTATGCACCACAGCCCAGACCCTTCGAAGGGTGATGGGTGGCCCTTCTCCACCCACGCTTGCATGGGGGGGGACAAGCCCCATTCCCTGCAGCGCTTCCACCTGAAGGTGGCACAGGACCAGTGGAGGAGGGGAGTCCGGGCTGGGCACCAGAGCCACTGGTGCCAGGTGCACTCGCCAACTGAGGAGGGACAGGTGGGTCCACTGGGACCGGCCTTCCCATACGTTCTGTGATTCGGTGTGTTTCATTACAACATAAACAACAGCATTCCAGATTAGCTGTAACAGCATGCAGTAATATTCCCATTAACCCAACACACCACAGTTCCAGCAGTTGAACAGCAAACATAACACATGCATATATTAAACAACAGTGGTTATTCCACCCGCATGCAGGGATGATTGGTAGCAACAGGCCACCATGAACGTGGTGTTTGAACAGGGCACATGCATCAACATGAGTGCAAATATTTATGGAACAATAGGACATATATCCCGACAAATACTTAAGATTACACCTACCCATTGAGGTGTGGAATTGCATGATTTATGCACAAACAGTAGGGTGTAGAAAAAACCTCCATTAACATCTTATAAACACTTTTACTCTACACTACATTCCTAGTGACTGCAGGTGTATATTCCCTACATGTATTATTACACTTGCCACCATGCATTAGGTTATGTAATGGGTTTGGCTAGTTCAATCTATACTTGACCTATATCTCACATACTAACTGTCCAGGATGCAGATGTTACTGCTACATATTTCATGGTTGCATTTATATTTCTTTATCTACATATCTGGATGTTTTCACATGACATTTTCACTTCTAATTGTACAGAACCCTGCATTTATTTAAGCACACTTACATTTCTGGGGAACATATTCTCATGCTACTCGTGTGCCAGATTTACTTATGCATGCCAGCCAGTAACTGACTGTTGAGGACTGTATATTTACTTCACAGCTACTAGCACTTCCATCACCCACTTTAGATGGGACTGCAGAACTCTGGGTTGCCAGCACTTTCTAACACATTATTATTTGTATAATGCAAGGGTACAACAACATTTCATACTAAGTGAAACAGACACACTCTGGGTTTTAGACCTTTATTAATGACATTACACACTTTTCCACAGGCTCACTCCTTTATTTGTTTTAACAGTATATATGGCAGACATGTTCACGACATATTATACCTTTATTAATAGGTTAGCACACTCTTTTTTCAGGCTCACTCACATATTATTTAATATGACAGTGCCTGCAGAGATATTATTCCAGACATTTGTTACCTTTCTTAATGGGTTACTACACTCTTTTGATGCCTCTCTAACGTTTTTATCTGACAGTACATGCAGAGGACTTATTCAGTCCATTTTATGGCTGTATTATTGGACTACAACACTTTCTTTCATGCTCTCTCCCATATTTTATATAACAATACATGCAGAATAATCACTAACCTGCCTGGTGGCTCAGCCTTAGCAGCCTACCTTCATAGGCTTGCTGATTCGTAACACGGTCATCTGCAGCTGTAAAGTAAATGAAGGGATATTGAGACATTCCTATCCGTTATACATACTCCATTTTAAATCATTACATACTGCATTTCATGGCTACATACTCAGTTGTGGGGCATCTCGCATCCCACGGGCCTCCTGTATCCACTGGTTCAGGCGGTCTTCCTTTCATCTCTTCGGGTCCGCATGGTGGTGATGGACCTGCTCACCAGTCCGGGGAAAACCTGCGGCACTGGTGAGGTCACGAGCTAACCAGTTCCAAGCCTCTGCCTTGTACTCCCTCCCTTGGAACTGGCCCTGCAGGAGTCTTGCCTCATGACGGTGGACTAGGAGCCAAACCATGTATTTGGACTCCTTGGTGCCCCATCTCTGTGCTCGGAAGCACACTCCCTCTACAACACCAGACATTCTGACCACAGATGTGAGCTACAATCAGTTATGGCGTGTATTCCCGCCTGTGGGGCTTAAATATGCCGCATTTCCCGCACATTTTTGTGATTGGCCGTTTTGTAACATTCTCGACTGACTGCAGACCTGCTTAGTAATGGTTAAACTACCATTCCTAAGTTTATGTATGTTAATAGTGGCTGTTTTCCCTATGTTGTCATGGCTTAGTGGTTCTGTACTTTGATTATGATGCAAAGGGTCCTGGGTTCAAACCTTGTCATTCTTTTATTTTAATACTGTCTAGACAGGCAAGGGGGTGTGGCTGCATTTAAGCAACTTAGCTCTATGTTGCTCCCCGGTGCCCTACGGTGCCCTGGTTGGCACGGTGCGCACATCCGCGCAAACACATTGCGCTGGGTGAAGCGTTTTTAAATGTTGGGCAACTCTATTGCACTGGGTAAAGTGCTATTACACTATGGGCAACTCTGTTTAGCTGGGTGAAGCACTATTAAACTATGGGCAACTCTGTTTAGCTGGGTGAAGTACTATTAAACTATGGGCAACTCTGTTTAGCTGGATAAAGCGATATTAAACTATGGGCACCTCTGTTTAGATGGGTATAGCGCTATTAAACTATGGGCACCTGTGTTTAGCTGTGTAAAACATTGCTTAATGGCAGGCTATTATATATCTGGGTCTTTCAAAAATATATATTTTGTTCACTGATACATTGGCCATGCCACTGCTTTTAATAAAATTTTAATCATATTTGTCTGGTATTATTTCAAATACTGATTTAAAACTTAAATAAAAAGAGGAGTGGTGGGACTCAAACCGTGAATGCCTTCTCTTTGTGCATGCGGTCTGCCATTACGCTATTGCTATTTGGATTAATTTGCATAAGTAGTTCTTATATGCTCTTCAATGTCACAATTGCTAACTGTGGTTAAGCAATGGGCACACCCGCGCAAACAAGCGCAAATACGGGCAGCTATATCGTGGATTTAAAAAAATAATTTATTTTTTTCCATTTTATAACTCTGATGGGGGTTTACAGTGTCAGGGAGTGTGGTGTTGGGTGCAGGTACATTTGAGCGGACTCGCTCTTGTCTGTTGACATTATGCTTTTTAAAACCTTGCAGGAGCGTGGACTTTTAGACTGCTCGGCAGTTGGACACGCCCCCTGCTTGCCTACTCAGTCCGTGTAAGAGTTACGGATGAGTCAGCGTGCCCTCATGAATATTCATGGCACGCTGACATCATACTGCTCAACTGCAGCCTCCGAGTAAGACATATTAAGTCTTACATGGAGGTTTAGTGAATCCGGCCCTTGGTTTGTTCATGGAAAGTATTTAAACTGCTAAGTCATTAGCCTGGTAAAAAATATTTAAATAGTGTCCAGTCATTTAGTGCCATAAGGAGGTTTACTATTTCTAGTGATTTACTTATTTTCTTAAATTGGGCTATGAAGTTTAGATTAGTATCAGAAAGTCTACCAGAAAAGAGAAAAAGAACAAAGTCATGCAGTGAAATGTGAATAATAATCTTAATGATAAAAAATATTCTGTGCAATGTATTAACAGATACATAGCGTGGGAGGTATACAAAATAGGTTCTTGGCATAGTGGAGTAGCAAGATGGAAAAACTGTGTGGATTAAATAAACAGTAATACTAAAACCATAAGTGTTTTCTAAATACTGTTATATGTTATGGACCATATCTTAGCATGGCCCATATGGTGACAATTAAGGGGATTATTCACAGAGTGCTGTTGCAGATTTAGTCTAGATTATTATGGGGACTGTCAGAGATTCTGGACAACTTTGAGATCTTGGTTGAAGTTTCCATGGAGATTAGGAATGATGGTACAGAATCCCTCCAGGAGGTCTGGGCTGGACTCAAGAACAGAACAAGAGACAGGCTGCAGATAAATACAGAAGTGTACTGCAAAGGGGCATAGTGCAGCTAAGAGGGCTTGTCAACACTGGTTGTATAGTCTCCTATCACAGGGCATGAGTGCCCTGTAGCAGTGTATTTTATTAAGTAAGTTATTCAAATATAGTAGGTACAAAAGTTACACTTCAAGCATTTTGAAAATTCTCCACTAACGAGGCAATTTCTGTTGATTCAGTTTAGACAAATGGAAGCCAAAAAAAATGACTAAACTAAACATGCGCACTATTCACAAACAGGTCACTTATTCCCTTGGAGATATTGTCTGGGTTCACTGAGTCCTGTGGGAGGCAGTACTGTCATTTGTAACAAGCACAAGAAAAATGTTAGCCCGAATCCTATACCTAGAAAATGCCAAGCTTCCTTTGTTGACCTCAGGTTAGGATTCAGATTTAAGAAAACGAGTAACATTGAAGGAAGTGACCACAATCATGAGAAACCAACATGGAAATAAACCACTAGGTCTGGATGAACATCCAGTGGTAATATATAATTTGGCTGTAAGCAGATGCTATACTAGATGTTGTTAGTCATAAATTAGGTGCTTCTATCAGCACAGGTGCCCTTAACACAGGGGCAAACAGTTATTTCAGTCATCTTAAAACCCAGTGATTTTTCTTGATTAATGCTTTCTGTACTGTAATAGAAAAGCTTTCTTTAGGGCACTGGCACTTATGTTATTGTAAATTTAGTTCTAAGTCATTGCAATAAAATTAAAGTAAAGCTTATCTGTGTCCTGTTTGTCTCTATATCTTTACTACCTCAACTGTGAGTATGCATAATTTAAGTTAATTAGACATCCCTAATTTTATTTATTTATTTATTTACTTATTTACATTTGTTGACCGGGAGTGTCCGACTGGACGTAGGTCCATTTTCAGCGGAGATGTCACTGTCTTTCAAGGGCTTTGTCCTTGAGTTTCTCCGGTAGAAGTTGAGATGTGTGGAGTAAACACACACACACACACACACACACACACACACACACACACACACACACACACACACACACACACACACACACACGCAGGCATGCACGCATGCACGCACACACGCACACACGCTTAACTGAGCTCATTACTGAACTAAACAGGGAACTTTACAGAGTCTTATGGATTTATTTTACAAAGTCTGTTGAGATTTATCTGTTCATCTTATTGAACTAATATGATTTATAGATTATTCCAATTAGTTTAAAAGTCTGAAATAAATTGTCTAAAGAGAGGCCAAGTTATATTATAACAGAAGTTGTAGTTTATAAGTAAGCAATTCACCATGGCAAGGAGTAAATTAAACATAATTTGCCCATAACTGCAAGGTATTGTTTGGTTACAATGTTGCAACTTGACAAACAAAACTAGAGCCCCCCCCCACTATTGATAAATAAATGAAATACCTTTGATCCTGCCATGGTGTATTACTGTTAAGTAAAGGCTTTTTATTAAAAAAATAATGCCTTACCTTTTGAAATAATACAGTTGTATTGAGAATTTCTTTATAGTTCTACCACTGCACTTATGTGAGTCAATGGGGAAGGGTTTAAGGTGTAACTGACATGTGCACACCCATGTATGTGGTTTCATATCTGCAATGCATTGATTTAGTATAGTTGCTACCACTGCAGTTATTGTATCCTGTAGATGAAGCACATCAATGTTTAAATTAACTCTGATTCCTGGTAGGAGCACCAGCTCCGTTGAGTGTGCACTTGGAGCAGAAACAAAAAGTAGATATTTCCTGGCCTATAATCCACAAAGTAGCATTGGGATATTTCTGCAAATTTAAAGATTCCCTCTACGCCCTTCTTTTTGATCACTCCAATTGGTTTGTGCTGAGTAACATCTAGATTTGTAATGAAGCTGACAAACTCACCATGGAGTGGATCCAAATGTGAGACTCAGTTTTATTCAAATAGTTATATCTGCTATTGATACAGTCTAACATCATCTGTATTTGGTGTTCCAACTTAGTGCAATCATATCAGACATGATATTGGAAACAGTGGTTTGGCTTGTCACCCCCCCATCTGATTAATTTCAGTCAGGGCCTGCCATCAGTCCTGTCACCTGATATTGAGCTGACACAGTTCCTTTAAGAAATATTACCTTTCAGTAAATTGTCTCTAGGTGTGAGTGTGTGCATGTGCGTGCCTTCTGTGAAAGTTTGCATGCCAGGCTGGCAACTTGACACTGTAAAACTCCACTGCCAATCATTCTGCAGACTGTTGTTCCGCTGTGGTGACCCCTAATGGTGAGTGTGGCATCTGTATGTCATACAATGGAGTCCCCTATGATAAGAGTCCTAGGGAATGTGTTAGCTTGCCTTATAGGCTTTGTTCTACGGGCTCCAATGGATGTAGGTATACATGTGGTGTTTGCTGTTGCTTTTGGTGAGTGCTTTATAGGATCATAGGAAGTTACTAGGCTATTGGCCCTGTGGCCCTTACAAGCCTAGTCAAGAATTTAGCCCATTTTCTGATAAGTCAGCACCTGATACCCCTGTCCAGCAGGGACACAGGTGGAGTCCCAGGGGTGTTTTTTTCTGTTCCCCATCCAGTTATCCAGGTTGCATTTAAAAAGGGTTAATGAGGTACTCTGCTAGACATGGAGTGGGAGTCTATTCCACAGAAGAGAGAGTCTCTGGGACACAAATCCAAGTCCTATTGATGTCACAGACCAGGTTGATATAGCTCATGTGGATTACTCGAATGGAGCTTGACTTGCGGATATGCAGCAGTCCCATTAAGGTGGGGTCTGAGATTGCTTTGTATGCCAGATAGAGGTCACCTCTGAGGAGTCTGTATGAGACTGAGTAGAGGAACAGGGCTTTTAGCCTATCTGTGTAGAGTAGATGTTTGAGGCCCTGGATTCTCCTGGTGAGGAACCTCTGTGGTCTCTACAGCTGCTGCATGTGCTTTGTGAGGTACATGCCGAAAGGGGCATTGTACTCAATAATGGGTCTTATAAGGGAAGAATACAGGAATGTTATGATCTCTTTGTCCCTGGATGTGATACCTTTACTAATGAGGTGGGCCATGTAGAAAGCTTTACATACAATGGAGGCAATATGGTGGTCAAAAGTCAGCTTGCTATCAACCTGGGTGCCCAAGTACCTCATGACTGATTGTGTGTGCAGGACCCTGTTATTAATGTGATAATTTGTGGGAACATCACTCTCCCCAAAGAGGATGATGATGCATTTTTTGGCATTCAGTTTGAGGCCATGTTTCTGGCACCAGTCATTTGTTTGGGTGAGACCCTCTTGGAGCTTGTCCACATCACTAGGGGAATTGATGACAGTGCCCAGCTTGCAGTCATAGGCCACTGGCTTTGACCTGCACCTCAGAAAAGTATATCCCAAACAACAGAGTCCCCAAAACCAATCCCTGGGGTACACTGCTCAATACAGGTCTACTGCTTGAGGTGGCTTCCCCTATTTTGACTAGCTGGGTTCTATCAGTGAGCCAGTTTGCTACCCGTTTGGTAGCATATGGATTGATGCCTAGTTGAGAGAATTTATCTATTATACCTGAGTGGGGAAAAGTATCAAAGGCTTTGGCCAGGTCAAGGTAGGTGGTGTGCACCATCTTCCCCTCATCCATGGCTTTGGTGACTGCCTCAAAGAAGTCGACCAAATTTAACAGGCATGACCTCCCCTTGACAAACCAGACTGTGTTGGATCGAGTGGTTTGGAGGTTGCCAATGTCCTTGTTAATGAGGTCCATGATAATCTGTTCCATGGCCTTGCAGATCAGCCTAGTTAATCCACTCAACTGGAATTAAGCTGGTACTCAGGCTTTGGTTGAATAGAGTGTCTAATGGTGCTACGAGTTCCTGCTTGAATTCATGTAGGATGCAGACTGGGATGTTATTGGGTCCCATGGAGGCTACATTTTTTGCCTTTGAGAGGGCAGTGATGACTTGGTTCCTAGAGATGGGGGGGGGGGCAGGTGCTGGGGATGGTTCTGATTTACTGATGGGGAACCGAGGGGTGAAGTTTTCACTGAACCTGTCTGCCAACAGGTTGGCTTTATCTATGGCATTTGTGTATGTGGTGTCCTTGACCACCAGTTCTGAGCAGATCTGAGTGCTTCCTTTGAAATTGTGTACATATGTGAAGAAGGCCTTAATTATTTTATTTATTTTCCATCTGTTTACTGGGTTAGTCCGACTGGACACAAGGTGACCATTGTCAGCGGAGGCCTGGGGAGAAAAGCTATAGATACATAGTAAAAAAATTATAAAAAAATAATAAAAATAATAAATAATTATATAAACATAGCTAATTTGTACAAAGTGCATAGAACATATGAAAGGAGTAAAATCAGTTTTACAAATGATGCAGCATACAGTGGTTAGAATATTGAGAAACAAATTAAACAAGATATTATACAACAAATATACAATTGCTTGAACATAAATTCAAAAAGAAGTTTCCATAGACAAACAGGGTCATAAACTAGAAATCATGACTATAAAGGTGGCCTAAACAACTGGTTCACAGTACTATGCACTAAGAGAAACTACGCAGTACACCTGTGATCTAGGGATGTTGAAAGACAGGAACAGGTGAAATTAGTCTGGTTCTGTACAGTTGCATATCCAAGTTTTGAAAAGGAGATCTTTTAGTAGGGATTTGAAAGTGTGTTTACTATTTAGACATCTAATGTCAGGGGCTAGAGAGTTCCAGGCCTTAGCAACTGCATTGGAATAAAGAGGTTTGGCCGAGCTATGTAAGCAATTGGTAACAGTCAGTAGGGCGGTATTGGAACATCTTAGTTGACGCGCAGCATTATGGAAGATGAGCAGACCAGAGAGGGCAGGTATTTTATTTGATTGGTATAGCAGCTGATAGATCAGGAGAAGTTGATTGTATTTTAGTAGGTTAGGGAGTTCTAACCATCCTAGTTGTCTTAGGGATCGGGAATTGTGAGAATGAAACAGCATTAGTTGCAAATTTTGAGATTTTATTGTAGCAGGTAGACAATTTCAGAAGGTTAGATTTGTTTAGGTTAGTTAAAACTGGAGAATTGTATAGTAAGGTGGAGAGCAGATGGGTATGAGAGATAGTGATTCGGGATTCCTGTGTGAGGAAGCTGTTGTAGTGGTAGAGTGAACCTAGTTTTTTATGAACTTTGGCAATTGTTAGTGCTATATGTTTGTCGAATTTTAGGTTTTGGTCAATAGTTACACCTAGTAGCTTGGCTTGAGTTACTGGTGTGATAAGGGTAATGCTGGAAGATGTTATTGAGAATGGCAAGGTAGGGATGAACGGTTTGCATGGGTGGAAGATCATGAGTTGGGTCTTAGATGGGGTTAGTTTGAGTTGGGAGGAATTTAGCCATGTTTCTATAGTAGTGAAGGCTTCCTGGGTTCTATCTTGGAGTAATTGTAGAGAGGGGGCTGAGCAAATAAGGGTGGTGTCATCAGCATACTGTACTATATCAGTTTGTTGGGTAGCCGAGGGGAGGTTACTGGTAAAGATGGAAAATAGTAAGGGACCAAGAATGGATCTTTGCAGAACACCTTGTCCCATGGAGAGGAGAGGGGAGAGAGAGTTATGCCATTTAACAGCTTGTTGCCGGAGGGACAGATAATTTTTAAACCACAGTAGAGAGGAGTTATCCAGATTGAGCTCAGGGAGGGTTGATAGTAATTTGCAGTGGGATACTGTGTCAAAAGACAACAGATACTAAGTTACTGAGATTTCTTTGTTGGTTGACATGGTCATTAAAGGATATAAGGGCAGAGGTGATACTATGGTTTGGCCGAAATCCATGTTGGGAATTTGCTAGCAGGTTATATTGAAGAAGATAATTCAGTAGTTGGGTGTGTACACATTTTTCTAAGATTTCTGATAGGGGAGATAGTATAGCTATGGGGCGATAATTACTAAGCTCTGTTGAGGAACCACCTTTGTGTAGGGGGACAATGTAAGAAATTTTCCAGAGAGAGGGACAGTGTGTTCAGCTATGGATCGATTGATGAGTATGGAAATAGGGTAGGCGATGGCAGAGGTGGCAGTCCTGAGGTAATCAGCAGGGAGTTTATCAGCAGCGAGAGTGGTGGGTTTCAATTTAGCAAGGGGTTTACAAATTAGGTCAGGTGGAACTGGTTTAAGAGAGAATTGGGAGTTGGTCTTATGGTGACATTTTTGTATTTTGGGGGTATTTGTAGTAGTAGTGAGAAAATTGTTGAATAACTTTTGGATGGAGGAGGTGAAATAGTCATTAAACTGGATGGCAATATCATTGTTATCACCCTCAGTGTTAGGGTTTGGGGAGGTGATTTTGCCTGGTTGGAGAATGTGATTGATTGTGGACCAGAATTTTTGTGGATTGTTGTAATGAGTTTTTTGTAGTTGGATATAATAACTTTTTTGTCATTACATATTTGTTTTTTTGCTTTGTTTCTGAGCTCTAGGAAGTATTGTCGATTTGTACTTGTTTTGTTGGTACGCCATGTTATCCAAGCTATGTCTTGTTGTTTGAGTAGGGATCTTGTGTCCTTTGAGATTCAGGGTGCTGGGTTGGTTTTAGTATGAATTATATGTTGTGGGGCCATAAGATTAAGGATACCTAAGAAGGTAGTATTAAAGTACTCCATGACTTCATCTAATGATAGAGTTTTAAGAGGTGACCAATTTATTTTTTTAAGGTGTTGATGAATTGGTCTGGGAGGAAAGTTTTGGGACTACGGAGAGAAAGTAGGCTGAGGGGTTTTATGGGTTTTGTGTGCTGTCTTAATATGAATGTGGGCAGGTGATCACTGATGGAGTCGGGTAACATACCAGATATATTGGCAAATGAAGGCTTGTTGGTTAGGATCCAGTATAACATGAATTCCTTTTTGGTGGATTTGTCTATACGGGTGGGAATTTGAAGAAGCTGTGTGAAGTTAAATAGGTTTAAATGGTACTTCGGGGGGGGTGCCATGATAGAGACCCAGTCAGTGTTGAAGTCCCCCAGGATAAGTGTCTCCTGAGGGAGGGCAGTGGATGTCCAATGTAAAATGGACTCTAGGGTGGCAATATTGTCACCTGGTGGTAAGTAGACACCTATAATGTTGAGTTGTTTCTGCTGGTTTAATTTTATATTTGCAAACAGGGTTTCTGCATAGCCAAAAGTACGGATATATTTACATATTTGTTGCAGAGTAAGGTTGTGCCTGTAAAGTAGGGCAATGCCTCAACCTCTTTTAGCTATTTGATCACATCTAAGGATGTTGTAGCCAGGAGGTGCTATGGTGGTATCTTTGATGGGGGCTTGAGCCAGGTCTCAATTAGGAGTACAATGTCAGGGTTATAGAAGGATATAGAGGCATGTAGCTCTTCAGTTGTATTCATGATGCTGTGGATGTTTATACTGAGTATTAAGAAGTCAGAGGGTTTTTGCTTGCAGGGAATATTAGGTCCATAAAAGTTTGTAGTGGTGGATATAGTAGTGGAGGGGCCTGGATTAGGTGGATGTCACCATTGAGTGCAAGTTGGTTAGTAGCAGTGGTCAGTGTGTGTAGGTAACTGGTGATCATATTGTGTATGAGTAAACTGGGTAGTTTTTTATAATTAGTTTCTTTGTAGGTGAGCTTGATGAGCTCAAAGGGGGTGTGGTTGAAGATGGTAGGTGAAATGTATATGCGATTATGGTGGTGAGTGTTTGAAATGGTTAGCATGTGGGGGAGTTTAGGTGATTGTGGTTAGTGATAGTGGAGTGGTAGGAAGTTAGATGGTAGCCTAGGGAGAGGAGAACTGCTAAGAAAATAGGAGGTGCAAGCATGGTGAGAGTAGAAGAGGGTGGTGGTAGTATATGTAGAGTTAAGTTATCTGGCTTGGGAGTTATAAGAGGGAGAAAGGATAGTGTGATGTGGCAGAGCACCACAGAAAAAATTAATGAGTAGGTGGTGAAAGGAGAGAGAGCGGGGCGTGGTGTTAGAAAAGTCTAGTGATTGTGGTTATGAATAAATTTGGGTCTAGACAGTGAATCAACTCCACAAGATAAGGAACTCAGCAAAGAACTGAAACAGTGAGCTAGAGTAGGTAAGGTACTGGTTAAAGTGCGATTATATTTAACTGTGACTGGAAACACCACTATGACTTTTATGGGCAGTAGCTAACAGTAAATCAGGTGGAAAGTCAGGGTCGACTGTTAATTAAAGGATACTGTTAATTTTAAGTCAGTTGCAAAGAAAAGGGGGAGGTCTATGGCAGGCCTTAGCGTCCATGCACACTACTCACTTAAAACAACAAGTAAGATACTTTAATGAAAAAAACACCTACAGGTTTTAATAATTAGTGCAGCTCTGTAGTGGAAGATGGTGGGGCAGGTAGTAGACTGCCACAGCTTCAGATCGCAGAGTACAGTCCTGAGGAAGAACAAAGCAGCAGAGTTATATTTTCAGTAAAAAATGCAGCAGGTATATTTAAACTAGGTTTTAATAACTAGTGCAGCTCTGTAGTGGAAGATAGTGGGGCAGGTAGTAGAACGCTGCAGCTTCAGATTGCAGAGTACAGTCCCAAGGGAGGGGCAAAGCAGCAGAGTTATAGTTGCAGTAAAAAAGGCAGCAGGTATATTTAAACAAGGTTTTAATAACTAGTGCAGCCATGTAGTGGAAGATGGTGGGGCAGGTAGTAGAACACTGCAGCTTCAGATTGCAGAGTACAGTCCTGAGGGAGAGGCAAAGCAGCAGAATTCTATTTTCAATAAAAAATGCAACAAGTTTATTTAAACAAGGTTTAATAACTAGTGCAGCTCTGTAGTGGGAGATGGTGGGGCAGGTAGTAGAACGCTGCAGCTTCAGATCGCAGAGTACAGTCCTAAGGGAGAGGCAAAGCAGCAGAGTTATAGTTTCAGTAAAAAAGGCAGCAGGTATATTTAAACAAGGTTTTAATAACTAGTGCAGCTCTGTAGTGGGAGACGGTGGGGCAGGTAGTAGACCACCACAGCTTCAGATCGCAGAGTACAGTCCTGAGGGAGAGGCAAAGCAACAGAGTTATATTTTCAGTGAAAAATGCAGCAGGTATATTTAAACAAGAGAGAAGCAGGAGGTGCATGGAATGTCAGGACAGAGCAGTTACTGGGATTCAAGGAGATGTGGCCAGTTTGGACTCAAAAGTTTGCTTTGGAGGATTTCACTAGTGCTCTTATTTGCTTGTTCAGGCTAAGGAGAGATTGCTTCCAATTAAGAACTTGCTCCTTCTTGGTCCTGGACAGCAGTTTTTTTTCCTTTTATTATAGAGTTTATTTACTGCAGATGTCCATCAGACAGGTTTATTCTTCCTTGAGGAGGATGATTTTGTCCTGTCTGGTATTCCTGATTCCATGTAGCTATATAAATGCTCTTATAGTACTTTGGTGTAGGTTTGGACATATGTGCCAGTTCCTATGGAGGGGGAGGGGGCTGTGAAGCTGTTTATACCTTCCTTTAGGAGGTTGTAATCAGCTTTGGAGAAGTTTTTTTGTTTGAGCCTAGCTGGTGGTGGTGGTGGTCGGGAGTCAGGGGAGATGGTGACTTTAAAAGTGACCGCTTTGTGGTTGGATCTTGCCAGGGAGCATGACACTGTAGGGGTGCTGCAGTGGTTGCTCATGTTAGATAATACCAAGTGCAAGATATTATCACCTTTTGTAGGGGTATCAATCAGCTGGTCCAAGGCATTTGCATTGATGAAATCAAGGAATCTCTGAGCATTTGCGTTTTGGTATGAGTAGTTCTTCCAGTCTATGGTTGGATAGTTTAAGTCACCCAGGATCAGGTTAAAGGGTTGAATCTTGATGGATTTGAGATTTGAGGTCCAGATAGATGGAGTGGGCATCTTGAATCAAAGTTGGGGGCCTGTAGCTAGTTATGATTTGAATAGGGGTTTTGTCAATGGTTAAGTGCAACTGGAGTTTCCCCTCTGTGTCATACTGTTTGACCAGCCTGGAGGTGTGTATGTCTTTAATATATATTACAACTCTGCCTCCTTTTGCTTTGCTGTGCATGGTTTGGGGTCTGAATTTATGAATGGATGAGTTACCTGGTATGGCTGGGGTGCTGTCCGCAGCTTTGAAACAGGTTTCTGTGACTGCACAATTGTCAGCATCTTCTAGGGTTAAGAATGTTTGCAATGAGTGTGGCTTCATGTTTAGATTCCTAGCTTTTAGCAGTATGACCTTTAATTTGCATTTTGGTGAAATTTTCATGTTGTTAGTTTTGACCTCTTGGCATTGCCTAAAAAAGGCACTATGGGGGCAAGAGCCTTAGCCAGAAGCCTGAAGCCCAAGGGAGACAGATGCAGGCCATCTCTGGCAAAGCATTGTGGTCTGTCAATCATGTGTGAGAACACAATCACAGTCAGGCCTGGCAATACTGTGTTTGATTCAGAGACATGGTAATGAGCTGATGATGACATGGTTCACAGTGTGGCTTTACCATGTCTCTGAATCAGAAGTTTTCTCTGGCATGTTAATTGACCAACCCATATTGGGAAATTGGTGCAGGCTGAGAGGAATTCTCTGAAACCTGCTTTCTATGTGTAGAGTTTTTTATTTAGAATTCTTATGTAGATTTCCATGTTAAGAATTTTATCTGCAGAATTCTGTCATTAGAACTCTTATCGGTAGAATTCTGTGTTTAGAATTGCATCAGTGGAGCTATGTGGTTAAGAATCCAACTGTAGAATTTTATCTACACAATTCTATTTGGCAGATTGCTACTTTTTTGAACTCTACTTTTAGAATTCTGTGTTTGAAATTCTGTGATAGAACGGTTCATAGGTTCATAGGTTCATAGGTTCATACTAGGCTATCTGCCCTGGGGCAATTATAAGCCTAGCCCGATTCTGTATGGCTTACGCCACCCCTTGATTTCAGTATACTGTGCCCTTTTTAAGGTTTAGTTTACTGTGCCTCTGTCTAATAGTGACACGGGAGTAATCACTGGGACAAACCTACGATCCCCCATCCACTTATCAAGATTCTTCTTGAAGTGATTCAGTGAGGTGCTCTGCCTCACATGAACTGGAATTCTATTCCAGAGCAAAGGGAGCCTCTGGGTTATGAACCTGTCCCTCCAGCAAGTTCTATTTATTTCTGTGCTGAGGTTCAAGTCCCTCGAGCATGTGGCTCTAAGGGATTTAGATTTACTGAGGTGGAGCATGTCCATTCATTCTGATTTTGACATAGCTTTGTATGTCAGGCATAGATCGCCTCGGAGTAGGCGGTATGCAACTGAGTAGAGCTGGAGTTTTTTTTAACCGAGCAGTATATGGCATCTGTTTGAGACCCTTGATCCTCTTGGTGAGATACTTTTGGGGTCTTTCTAATTGCTGCAGGTGTCGGGTAAGGTACATCCCAAAAGGGGCATTGTATTCTATGATGGGCCTGATGAGGGATGAATAAAGGGGCACGATTACCTCTCTTGATCTAGATGTGAAACCCTTCATGATGAGGTGGGCTATGTAGAAGGTCTTTCTAACCACTTTGGCAATGTGGTTTTCAAAGGAGAGATTGCTATCAACTTGGGTCCCCAGGTCCCTAATAACTTTCTCTGTACTTAATGGGTTTCCGCCTATGTGGTAATTTGTGGGCACATTGTTTTGCCAAAGGGTATGAATATACATTTTTTGGCATTTAGCTTTAAAATATGGCGCTGGCACCAGTTATCTGTCTCTGTGAGACCTTTTTGAAGGATGTTTGTGTCAGCTGGAGAGTTGATTATGGCGCCCAGTTTGCAGTCGTCTGCGAACTTGGTGAGCCATAGTCCTCCCACGTTTGCCTGTACCTCGGAAAAGTATATACCGAACAAGAGTGGTCCCAGGACAGAACCCTGTGGGATGCCACTTGTGACCGGTTTCGAGTCTGACATGGCTCCAGCAACTCTCACTCTATGGGTTCTGTCTTTGAGCCAGTTTGCGACCCATCTTGTGACATAGGGGTTTATATTTAAGCTGGATAGCTTATCTATGATGCCGAGTGGGGTATTGTGTCAAATGCCTTTGCAAGGTGCAGATAGGCTGTGTGGACTACCTTCCCTTCATCTATGGCTTTGGTGACTGTTTCAAAGAAGTCAACCAGGTTCAAAAGGCAGGATCTGCCCTTGACAAAGCCGAACTGGGTAGGATCTAGTGTCTGTAGGTCCCCAATGTCTTTGTTTATGAGCTCCATGATGATCCTTTCCATAGCCTTGCAGACTAAGCTAGTCAGGCTTATGGGGCGATAGTTTCCAGGGTCCGTAGAGGCTCCACCTTTGTGGAGTGGGACCACTGTTGCTGTACGCTATTCTGTGGACACATATCCTGTAGTGAGGCTGAGATTGTATAGCTGTTTTATTTGAGGGATTAGTTCCTCTTGTAGTTCATGTGGGACGCAACCTGGGACGCCATCTGGTCCCATGGAAGCAGTGTTTTTTGCTTTGGAGAGGGCAGCCTTCACCTGAGCATCTGAGATGTTTGGGAGGCAGCCCTCTGCCGGGATAGATACTTGCTCTTTTGGGGGGGGGGGGAGAAGTTTGCACTGAACCTGTCTGCCAGGATATTGGCGATGCCTGTGGGTTCAGTGTATTTTTTGTCGTTTAGAATCAACTCAGAACAAGTCTGGGAGTTGCATCCCAGGTTTCTAACATAACTGAAAAAAGCCTTATGATTGTCTTTGGTGTCCTGTGCAATTTTTTTCTCGAAGCTGGCCTTGGAGGATTTTATGAGGGATCGTAATTTTTTGCTAGTACTGATCAGAGATGCCTTCCCTATTAGGGATTTTGCTCTATCATGTAGTAGCTTCTTCCTTCTGTTGTACAGTTTATTTATGGCAGGGGTCCACCAGACTGGACGCCTGCCTTTGGATGATTGGGTCTTGGTTTTGTTTGGGATAGCATGATCCATGCATTCCTGGAGATGTCCATAGAATGCATTTATATAGGATTCTGCAGTTTGGGCTGTAGTTTCCACTGGCCCTGGGGCCTTGAAGGATTCCACTTTGGTTTTGAGAAGTGAGAAGTTCACTTTTGAGAAGTTTTTCACTGTGGTTTTCTGGGCTGGGGGTGGGGTCGGGATGTGGACATCCAGTGAAATTAATTTATGGTCTGATCCTACCAATGAGGGATATACTTCTGGTGTGGAGCATAGAGTCCCCATGTTGGTAATGATCAGGTCTAGTATGTTGTCCCCTCTTGTGGGAGTGGTGACTAGTTGTTCCATAGCATTTGAGTTTATAATTTCCAGGAATCTTTGGACTAAGGTGCTGGGGCTTGAGTAGTGCTTCCAGTCAATGTTTGGGTAGTTGAAGTTGCCCAATATAATGGTGTTCGGAGAGATCTTCATGTTCTCCAATGTTTTCAGGAAAGCCGAATGGGATTCCTGACTTTGAGAGGGTGGTCAGTAGGATGCTATAAACTGAAAAGCAGTCTTGCCCACTGTTAGTTGCACATGGATGGTCTCTGATACTTCGTGCAATGCCACTAACCTGGAGGTGTGGATATCCTTGATAAATATGGAAACTCCCCCTCCTTTTGTGGTTCGGTCCGGGTTTTGGGGCCGAAAAGCATGATATGAGGTATAGCCTGGTAGTGCTGGGGTGCTCTCTGGAGCCTTGAACCAGATTTCTCTCACTGCACAGATATCGATGTTCTCCATACTGAGGAGAGCTTCGAGTGCGTGCATCTTGAGATTAAGACTTCTGGCGTTTAGCAGCATTACCCTTAGTTTCTTGTTCCCTGTGCTGTCTATGGGGGTGGGTTTGACTTTTGAGCCTTGCCTAAAAAAGGCACTATGGGGGTGGCAAGAGCCTTTGCCAATATCCGAAAGCCCGGTGGTGACAGGTGCAAGCCGTCCCTAGCAAAGCAACGTGGCTTGTCGAGCATGTCACCCCAGGCTGACAGACACTGGATCCCCTTTGAATGACACCAAAATTTTAGCCAATTGTTAAAATCGATCATTTTGTCTTTGTACTGTGGCATCATTCTAGGTGAGGGTAAGATGCTGCTCAAGGTCAGGGTCATACCAGCCTGGGCTACATGATCAGAGAGCTCCTCTATGTCTCTTTTCATGTAGTCCAGGGAGGTACGTCTCAGGTCATTCACACCAGCATGTACAATGACTGAGTCATATTTGTATTTGATTTGGAGTGACCTGAGTGCTTGCGTTATGTGTGTTTTGAATTCTCTAGAATTCTGCATTTTAAATTCTCTCTGTAAAATTTTGTGTTTAGAATTATATCTGTAGAATTCTGCTTTAGAATTATACGTGTAGAACATAGTGCCCAAAATTCTGTCTGGATTTCTAGCTGTAGAATGCATTCTGTTGAATTCTCTGTTTACAATTCAATATGCAGACTTATGTCTGTAGAACAGTGTGCTTAGTATTCTCTTAGTAGCATTATATATTTAGAAGTCTACCTGCAGAATTCTGTGTTTAAACTTTTATCTGTATAATTTTGTCCATAGCATTCTGGCTTCAGCATTTTTATATAGATAATACTGTGACATTTTGTTTATTTAAACTGCTGTCTTTGATGCATTGTTGTGAAGAAGTCTGGATTGCGACTAGACAAACACATTTAATGTAATGTTGTCAATCTTGCCTTTATTCTCACTGATGCATCGGATCCAATCCATCAGATCCAGCTCAGCCTTTTACAAAAACTGGAGGCCTTCAGCAAAGCTCATGGGCATTCTACCTTACCCATAATGCAATTCTCTAACTCCCCTAGATCTTGTTTGCTGCTCTGCGAAGGGCGTGGTTCTCCAGCAAGCTCTGGGCTAAGTGTTTTTTTCTTCTTCTTCTATAATACCTTTACAAATTTGAAATCCTCTTTATAATCTTATCGTTAGTGTTTTGGGTAGTCTTTCCTTTATTTAGTACATTCCTCTCCCATTTTCTGCCTTTTTAAGAGTGAGTGTTACCCCCTTCTACTAACATCTGTTTTAAGTTAGACTTTGCTTTCCTCCTTAAGTGTTGTCCCTTCATTGTCCATTTAAGTTAGTGGATGATTTCTTATTTAAAAAAAAAAGAAAAAAAAAAGACTTAATTCTTACTTTCCAAACACTGCTTATTGTCCGTTTAAGTTAGAGGATGTTTCCGTGTGTGTGAGAGTGTGTGTGTGTGTGTGTGTGTGTGTGTGTGTGTGTGTGTGTGTGTGTGTGTGTGTGTGTGTGTGTGTGTGTGTGTGTTGTGTGTGCTGTTTTTTGATATAACTTACTTTTCTCATTTTCCCTATAGCCATTATATCTCAAAAGCAAGAAGGGAAACCTCTTGGTTTCAAAAAATGCAAACAGTGTGGAAAGAAGATGTCCCTGACTGATTCACACACTTTATGTGTGTATTGCTTGGGGCCTCTACATCTTCAAGAATCATACTCCATTTGTCATGGTTTCAATCAGAGTGCTCTTATGGATCGTAAGAATAAACTCATATTAAAAGAACTGCTTAAAACTCCTTTTTCTGAGGCAATTTCACTGGAATCTGCAACCTCTTCAAAGTCTGACAAGTCAGAAAAACATACTTATTTAGCTCCAAAGTCTTTCTTAGAGCCAAAAAAAAGCTCCTATGCTCTCTGCTCCAATAGAACCTTCAAAGCAGACAGTCATTCCTAGATCCAAGAGTTTGTCGGAGCAGCTTGAACCCTCAGCTCCGACCTCTTCTGCTCCCACCGAATTTAGATATCGGAGCCATTCTCCATCCTTGGAACCAATACCTTCTTGACTCCCATCTCCATTCTTGACTAAATCAAGATCTCCAACCCTATTTAGTCAGTCTAACAGAAGTTTGTCTGATGATGATGTGTACAGGGTAATGCACAAGCTTCTAAAGACACTGGCCTTGGCCAATTTATTACTTGGTCCAAGCCCAAAGGAATCTGAGCCGGCAAAGTCCTCCCCATTTGCGCCTGCTCCCCCTCTAATCCATCCCATGGTTTCAGAGCCAGAAGATTCAGATGTCCAACTGGTGTCTGTCTAGGATCCTAGACCCATCCGTTCCTCAGACCCAATGTTTGCTCTGAGTGTTCCTGCTCAGTCAGCGCAGGAGACCTCTAGGAGCCGACACTCTCCAGTTGGATCCGTGGAGCAGGTTTGGATCTCTCCAGATCTGACCCTGCCTCTGGGGGCATCGGCATGGGTGAGTTTGGATCCTACCTCTACCTCAGAGCTTCTGTCTCCTGCACCGGAGATTCCTTCATCCCTGACAACACTTTTGTTAGATCTGGGGTGTTCTTTGGAGTAGGGACAGAGTGGCTTTGAGGTTATTTATTTATTTATTTATTTCAGTTTGATTACCGGGGAGGTCCACTGGGCTTGGGGGCCCATTTTCAGTGGAGGGCCAGGGAGAAAAGCTCCACAGAAACAACAATTTTAATTACAAGTAAGAGTTCAGACACAGATTACATAACAATTAACAAGTAGCTACAAATAGTCTACAATACTAATATCAGATTGCTAAAATAGCAAAAGTATTAACAGTTTCAGTTAAGTTCAGCAGGGAAAAATTGGCATATTGTATAAAAAGCAAAAAAATTCTGTTTAGTAGCTTATGCAATTAGTATTTTAGAAGAGGTAAGGAAGGAAGGCCTGGGTAGGTTATGCATATAGTGCAAAAAATGCTTTAGTAGCATAAACAGTTAGAATTCTAGGAGAGGTTAGAAGTGGTTAGGAAGGTATAGAGGTTAGCCAGGAGAGAAGGGGGAGGATAGTTGGATTGGTATAGGTTGAAGAGTGCAGTTGCATATCCTATTTAGATAAAGGTGAGAATAAAGTTGGGTTTTGAAGTTATTTAGGTTGTTGTAGGTTCTTAGAGAGGTGGGTTGGGCATTCCATTTTTTTTAGCTAGAGTAAAGGATAGGAGAAGTTGACCTGCTGGGCACTTGGGTTTTTGTACTGTAATCAGGTTTTGGTGAGAAGATCTAAGGGGGGGTATAGAGTTGAAGGATATTGGAAAGTGCAGGACAGTTAGTAGGATGGAACACTAGTTTATGGGCTGCGGTGAGTTGGAGAAAGTTAAGATGATTGGGGAGTTCAAGCCAGTTTAGAGAGTGAAGGGAGGTGCAGTGATGAGAGGAGGATTTGGATTTAGTGGCAAATTTGGAGATTTTGTTGTAGCATTGTTCCAATTTGGAGGTAAGAGTAGATGATAGATTAGTGAGCAAAGGAACGCCGTATAGTAGAGAGGGAAGGAGGTAAGTAGAGGCAAGGGTTAGCCTAGTGGAAGGAGACAGAAAGTGGTTGTTTCTATACAGTAAGCCAAGTTTTATATGTGTTTTTTTGATGTTTAGTTGGATATGAGTATTGACTTTCAGCTGGTCATCAATTGTAACACCAAGAAGTTTAGTGGAGGTTACTATCTCAATAGTGGAGTTGTTAAGGCTGATTATTTGGAAAGAGTTTTTTATCAAGAGATGAGGATTTGGAGGGGGAGAAGAGGAGGATCTTAGTTTTGTTGGCATTTAGGGAGAGGTGATTTTGGAACATCCAGTTTTCAGTGGTTGAAAATGCTGTTTGGGTTAGAGCTTGGAGCTCTGTTAGGTTAGGGGCTTGGCAGATCAGAGTGGAATCATCAGCGTATTGCACAATTGTGGTGTTGGGGATGGCTTTATGAAAGTTGTTAATAAAGATATTGAATAGTAATGGACCAAGAATGGAACCTTGAGGTACTCTGTTAGGGGTAGGAAGGAAGGTAGAGGTTGCTTGGCCCCATTTCACAGCTTGGGACCTGTTTGAAAGGTAGCTAGAGAACCAGGAAAGAGCTTTTTGGCTAAGGTTGAGGTTAGAGAGATGGTTTAGAAGGAGGGAGTGGGAGATGGTGTCAAAAGCTTTGGATAGGTCTAGTAGAACGGATGATACTAAGTTACCAGAGTCATGTGCAGAGTTCACAGAATGAAGGAAGGGGAGAAGGGCAGTATTAGTGCTGTGACCAGGGTGGAAGCCGTGCTGGGTAGGAGAGAGTAGTTGGTGTTCAGTAAGGAAAGGCATGAGCTGTAGGTGGATACATTTTTCTAGGATTTTGCATATAGGGGAGAGGATGGCAATGGGACGGAAATTGGAGACATTACAATTCTTGCCCCCTTTGTGAAGTGGAAGAATGAAAGCAGAACGCCAGAGTTTGGGTACATAGGATTCAAGTAGAGACCTATTTATTAGGATGCTGATGGGTATAGCAATGGAATCAGAAGCTATCTTTAGGAAGGAGGATGGGATGTTATCAGGGGCATTGGAGCAAGGCTTTAGTTTATAGATCAGTTTCTTTATTAGGTCAGTGGGTACGGGTTTGAGGTCGAAAGTGGGGGGGTGAAAAAGGAAAGGAAGGTAGATTGGGGGGGTTGTTGTTGGTGAAAGACTTGGCTAGTTCGGCGATGGAAGAGGTGAAGAAGGAATTGAATAGTGAGGCAATTTCTGGGTCAGATTTGCTGGTGCCAGGACAGGGATTGTTTTTTGTATCTGGTTTGAGGAGGGAGTTAATGGAGTTCCAGAACTGTTTGGGATTTCTTGTGTGGTTTTCTTGTAGTTTGATGTAGTAAGACTTTTTATCGGTAATGACTAGTTTTTTGGCATGGTTTCTTAGTTGTTTAAACTTAAGGAGGAGGGTAATGACTATATGCAAGTCTCAGACACAGTTTATTCCATATCTTCCTTCCAGTTCTGGGCCTGTGACTTTACCTTCTCATGTACCTTATCCACAGGACTGCAGAGACCCCAGGTTTTATGAAGTCCAGCAAGGGACCCCCCCCCTTCTGAAAGTTCCCCAGACTACCCCACTGAGGAAGTCCCTCGGAAGACGACTTGCAAGAGGAAGCATCTTGACATCCCCAGAGTCAATCACATCAGATACTGACTTTGATGATGCAGAAGGGTCCCCACTTTCACCTCCTGAAGATGTCTTCTTTGGAGACATCCTGGAAATATTAAAGCAGAGAGGTGGCTGACAGTCCACATCCCCTTCAGCTGAGGAGTTCCTATACCTGAAGGCTTTCGGGTCTCACCCTCTTGAGTGAGCACTCCTTTCAATGAGCTTATTGAGTTAATCTCTCAGAAGGCTTGGGAGACTGCAGACTCCATAGAGACAACACCTAGGAGGCCAAATAAATACATTACTGCCCCTAAGGACAAGCTTTTCCTAACTAGAGGTGTAGCAGTTGATGCCATGGTCGTGGCCACTAAAAAGGAACTATCTGAGATAAGTTCCTCTATCCATCCTCCGAATAACCTAAATTTCAATGCTCAGGTCTGTTCTGAGCTAGTACAAAATGGAACAAAATACACTGACCCTTCTGACATTGCCAACATCTTGGCTGACAGGTTCAGTGCAAATTTCTCCCCCCCCTCACCACCTACAGGGCCTATTACCATTCTAGGGGATTGTGTAAGTCCAATTATTACTGATACATTGGTTAACAAGGCTCTATCTAAAGCTAAAAACACTGCCTTCATGGGACCAGATGGTGTCCCAGGCTGTGTCATACACGAGCTTCAAAAGGAATTAACCCCGCATCTTAATATCCTGTTCAGTCTCAGCCTCTCCACAGGATATGTGCCCATAGAATGGCGCACAGCAATGGTGGTCCCGCTACACAAGGGTGGGGCCACAACTGACCCTGGGAACTACCGACCAATAAGCCTGACCAGTCTGATCTGTAAGGCTATGGAGCAAATCATTATGGAATTCATAAATGGAGAGATTGGGAACCTCCAGTCACTGGACCCCACACAGTTCGGCTTCGTCAAGGGCAGATCATGCCTCCTGAACCTGGTGGATTTCTTTGAGACAGTTACTCAGGCTATAGATAAGGGAAAGGTGGTACACACTGCTTACCTTGACCTTTCTAAAGCATTTGACACCATTCCCCATTCAGGTATTATTGATAAGCTCACCAGCCTGGGCATAAATCCTTATGTCACAAGATGGATCGCAAACTGGCTCTCAGACAGATCCCATAAAGTAAGAGTAGCGGGATCTATGTCCGAATCCAGACCAGTAACAAGTGGTGTGCCTCGGGGCTCTGTCCTGGGGCCACTCCTGTTTGGCATATACTTCTCAGAAGTACAGGCAAGCACGGAAGGGCTGTGGCTGACTAAGTTTGTGGACGATTGCAAACTGGGTGCTATAATAGAATCTCCAGCCGACATGGAGATCCTCCAGAAGGGCCTAAATGAGACTGATGCATGGTGTCAAAGCCATGGTCTCAAGCTAAATGCAAAAAAATGCGTGGTAATCCCCTTTGGAAAAAACAGAGTACCCGCAAACTACAATATAGGAGGTAATCCCCTGAAATCTGAAGAAGAAATAAGGGATCTAGGGACCCAAGTAGATAGTCAGCTTTCCTTTGATAACCATGTTGCCAACATGGTTAAAAAATCCTTCTATGTGACCCATCTGATCACAAAAGGGTTTGCATAAAGATCTAAGGATGTAATGGTGCCCCTCTACTCTTCCCTCATCAGACCCATTATTGAGTACAATGCACCAATTAGAATGTACCTGGCTAGACGTCTCCAGCATCTGGAGAGACCACAAAGGTACCTAACCAAGAGGATTACTGGCCTCAAACAGTTGCCCTATGCAGCACGATTGAGAAAGCTAAGACTGTTCTCTGTTGCATACCGCTTTCTCAGAGGCGATCTCTGTCTAACGTACAGAGCCATGTCCAACCCAGAATTGTTGAACATGCTCCATCTTAGCAAAACCAAATCTACTCGAGCTACATGCTCTAGGGATATAAACCTCAACACAACAATGACTAGAACATGCTGGAGGGATAGATTCCCTTCGCAGAGACTTCCCTTACTATGGAACAGGGTCCTGATCTACATAAGACAGAGCCCCTCACTATCACTCTTCAAGAGGAACCTTGAAGAGTGGATGGGTAACAGAAAGTTCACACCAGGGATCACACCAACAGCACTACTAGATAGGGGCCAAGGGTACTAGCTGCTAGTACAAGGGTCTAGGGAACTACTAAAGGGGCGGTGAATACCGCACAATGTGGCTGGGCTAATATATGCCTTCAGGCAGATAGCCCAGTACCATCCTATGAACCTATAAAGATTCCAGGACAATGGATAGGTATGGGAAGCACAGTTTTTCATCAGCAACCTTTGCCATATGATCACTGAACTACTTGATCCATTTTACTAGATTACAGAGGGACCTGTTGAAAGAACTGTTAGACTCCCTCCAAGGAGCTGTAGCTGATGCGGCAGCAGATAAAGTCACCGCTCAGCTCGTCATCCTCAATTCAGTTGTGAACTCATCCATGAGACTCATATCATATCATATACAGCAAATGGAACAAGTTGGGCAGCAGGTTCAGGTATCTCTCTTAGGAGGCAGGGCTGGATACACCTTTTGTGATTTCGTGGGCCCTTCAAGTCTTACTTTATCATCACCCCTTTTGACAGCTCCTCTCATTTTGGGCCCAAAGTAAAAGAAATGTTCACCAGGTGTGAAAAGGAAGGCAAGACTTTGTCTGCCATTGGAGTATGTTTTTCCACACCTGCTAGACCCTTTCCCACAAGTTAAAGAGGTAGTGGAAAGATATGGTTAAAAAAATCACAAAGGTCTTTCCAAGACACACAGGGTGAAAGTTCCCCTAGAGGCAGAGGAGGGAACACTAATTGCAGACACCACCCTCATGGCAGGGGAGGTCTGCAGAATCAGGGCTCTAGAGAATCTTTCTTTGGTAGACCTTTTCAGTACTCCTGAAGGGGTGCCCAATTGTTCATCTCTGGAGGCAGTCGGGGGACAATTGTCTATGTACCTTCATACCTGGCAAAAGATAACAAATGACAGATGGGTGCAGGAAATAATATCCAGGGGTTATACTATTTTATTCTCCTTCCCACTCCCATAAACAAATCAGTTCCATACATTCCGCCCAGTCAAAAGGAACAAGCAGCCTCAGAAATTCAAAAGTTGCTAAGAAAAAGAGTAATCCAAGAAGTCCCTGGAAACCAGAGAGGATTCAAAACTTATGCAAGGTTCTTTTTAATTCCAAAGAAAACAGGGGACTGGAGACCCATTTTGGATCTCAGCATTCTGAACAAATCAGTGAAAAAGACCAAGTTGCAGATGGTAATACTGCAGTTGATACTTCCATTCTTGGAAAAAGACAACTGGATGTGGTCTATAGACCTTCAGGATGTGTACTACCATATACAAATGGAAAGGTGCTCCAGAAGGCACTTGCACTTCCAGCTAGGTGCCAGTCACTTCCAGTTTCGAGTTCTGCCCTTTGGTCTCACTACAGCCCCCAGAGTGTTCAACAAATGCATGGCAATAGTGGCAGCTCACCTAAGATGACAAGGATTCCTGGTGTTTCCATACCTGGAATACTGGCTCATAACCCCCCCCCCCCAACCAGGGATCTTCTGCTAAAAGCCAGGGACTATACACTACATCTCTGTTCCTTCCTAGGAATTACCATAAATTATGAAAAATCTGCTCTAGAGCCATGTCAGAGCTTGGTTTTCATAGGAGCAGAAATAAACACAATAACAGTGATAGCAAAACTTCCATGGGACAGAGTATATGACCTTCGACATTATGTAAGACTGTTGATCAGAAAGAAACGAGCTTCTGCCAAACTAATTCTCCAAGTATTGGGAAAAATGGCTGCTTCAACTGTTCCCATTCCCCTAGCTCATCTCCACATGAAAGTTCTTCAGTGGTTACTTTCGAAGCAATGGTCAATTCTAGAACTTCCAATGACACACAAGATCATGCTAACCAATTCAAGAAAAAAAGATATCCAATGGTGGATTCACTCTCCTCTGGTATCTCAAGGCTGTCACTTTATTCCCCCTCAACCCCAAGCCATGGTGAGCACAGATGCTTCCCAGATAGGGTGGGATGTTATTATCTAGGGAAGACAGTTCAAGGCATCAACACAAGGCTCATTTGCATATAAACATCCCAGAAATGAGGACAGTGCTGTTGGCGTTGCAAGCATTTCAAGACTTTCTCCCTCTGGGAACAGTAGCAATCCAATCAGACAACATGTCTGTGGTCTGGTACATAAACAAACAAGGGGGAACCAGATCTTACCTCTTTGCCGAGAAGGCCTCCGGGTCTGGCAATAGGCAACAGCTTCCAACCACTTTCTGATAGCAACACACATTTTGGGGAAATCCAATGTAATTGCAGACAAATTAAGCAGAGCCATATTATGGCCTCATGAGTGGTCCCTCAATCAGAAAGTTGTGGAAGAGATCTTTTGAAAATGCTGCAACCTCTTTGCTTCACCCACGAATACCAAATGCAGCAACTACTTTGCCCTGATCCCCCCTTTGCGGGAGTCACCAAGGGATGCACTTGTTCACGATTGGCCATGGAACTTCTTTCTGCCTTTCTGCCAATTCCTCTAATCCCCAAATTTCTGCGCAAAGTAAGTTTGTTGAAGATGACAATAATCCTAATTGCCCCTTATTGGCCTCGACAGATTTGATTCCCCTTCCTCCAGCCTCATGTTTGGGACGAACCATGGATTTTGGATCCTGTTCCAGACCTTCTGACTCACCCATTAGGGATGGTTCATCCCAATTTGAACAGTCTCAAACTAACAGCTTGGCTGCTCCAATTTCCCTGATAGCCAGGTTTCCTTTCCTATCATCTCCAGTCAAACACATTTTGTTATCTTCCCATAGGTCATCTACATGTAAACTGTACAAAGGGTAAATGGAAGAGATTTGTTTCATGGGCCAACAATAATCAAATAGATCCTTTTACTGTGCCAATACATTCTATTATATAATTTTTGGCTAAGCTTTTCAATGAGGGTGCTGCTGCAGCCACTATTATTATTCATTTGGCAGCAATTTCAAACTTTCATACAGGTGAAAATGGTTATGGTATCATGTCAAACAGTGTTTGTAAAGCATTCTTGAAAGGAACTAGGATGATAAGACCCCCATAGAAAAAACCCTTCCCCACCTTGGGATCTGAATTTTGTATTGTCAAACATTAACTGTCATCCCTTTGAGACAGCTGCTACCTGTGACTTGAAGTATCTTTCTTGGAAAACTCAACTCTTAGTGGCCATTACCTCAGCAAGGAGAGTTTCAGAATTACAAGCTTTATCTACCAAGCCACTTTACCTGATATTTCATAAGGGCAGAATTTCTTTACATATCAGCCCCTCATTTCTGCCCATGTTGTGTCTGAAAGTAACCTCAATCAATCTACTGAGTTACCATTATTCTTCCCAAATTTCCAAAATAAGGGGGAATATTCATTACATCTACTGGACATTCATAGACAATTACGTTTCTACCTACACAGAACTGCAGAAATCAGACAGTCAGATCAGCTATTTGTTTCTTACTCTGACATTAGGAAAGACCTACCAGTATCAAAAGTTACCTTATCCAAATGGCTTTCACAATGTATTTCCTTCATTTATAGTTCTAAGAACAAAACTCTCACTACCCCTGTTAAAGCTCATTTCACTAGAGCTATAACTACTTCTGTAGCCTTTCAAGCTAGGCTGTTTGGATAATATCTGTGCTGCAGCAACATGGGCAAAACCTCATACATTTACTACTCATTACAAAGTGGATTTGGCCTCCAGGAATAGAGCACCTTTTGGTTCTATGGTTCTAAGAAATAGTCTCCCATGAGCCACCCAAAAATCATGTAGCTTGGGATGCAGTCTCATCAGTAAGAATAAAGGCAGGATTGGCACATAAAGACGTTGTGTACTTATCATAATGTTCCATGTGTGTTGTCCGTCTTGACTTTTATTCTCACAACCCACCCTCCATACCCCCTGCCTATACTCCTCGTAGACCACTTAGCACCAATTGGATATTGTATGACTCTATAGCCTCAGAAACAATCCTTTTCTATTAAGCTATGAAAAGCTTTACCTCTAATATGAGTTATCAGGGACAAACAAGATCTGAGAGAATTAGGGAATTGCCTTATGGGTAAGGTAGAATGCCCACGGGCTTTGCTGAAAGCCTCAAGCTTTTGTAAAAGGCAGAGACAGATTCAATGGATCAGATCCAACTCATTAGTGAGAATAAAGGTCGAGATCAACAACACACATGGAATGTTATGGTAAGTACATAACCTCTTTTTATTTGCTATCCATATGGGCAGAGTGTTTTTTTTCATTTATAGTTTTTGTTTTTGCACTGGTTCAGGAATAGACTACTGGATTTTTGTTTCTATTGTGTTTTAATTTCTGCCTGTGGAATTATACATATCAAGTTGTATATGTAGAAATATGTTCAGAGTTCTATCTGTAGAATTCTGAGCTTAGGTTTCTCTGTTTAAAATTATATGTATTCTGTAGAATTTCTATGTGTAGAATTCTGTTCTTAGAATTTTGTTTAGAATTTTATCTGCAGATATCTGTATTTAAATTCTAGCTATGAAGTTCAGACTTTAAAATTTTAACTGTGTAAATCTGTCTATAATATGCTGTGTTAGAACAGCATCTGTAAATCTTTATATCTGATGTTCTGCAAGTGAAATTTCATATATTGATTTACAGCTGAAGGAATTTATATGTGGAACTGCGTATTTTGAACACTGCTTATAGAATGTCTTGTTTAGTATTATATGCTTAAAATTCTTTTGGAGAAATCTGTCATTATAAGTTTGGCTTGTATTGGTTCTTTCACAGTTGGTTGAGATGAAATTCCGTTGCTCACTGGGAACAAAAAACATAGACAGCAAGAATTTCAAACACTGTTCTCCATAAGAAATCATTGTCAGTGTGATTTTTAAGTTTGTGCCAGTAATGATTCACTTTTATTGGGAGATTCCTCCCTTCTATGAGTTAGTGTGACCCTATAGTTGGTATATCTTTGTTTAGGGTATTTGGGGACACTCCCCCACATTGGGGAAGTAGGGAGGCTTGCCCCCTTCAAAAAATACTTAAAGTTAAATGTTTCCCCCTTCTGGGTTTGGGCCATTATCTTTTGGTATTTTAGATTGTTGACTTTATGGAATTTGATGATTTGTGTTGAATTTTCTCCATTAACTGGCTGTAAAAATGCCTATTTAGAGTGTTATCTCTTGTATTTTAGTTATAGAATTTTGTATTTTGTTTTCAGATTTTGCCATCTAGGATTCTGTGCTTAGAATTCTGCCGAAAACATTCCAACTGTAGACTTCTTTCTGTGAAATCTCATCTGTAGAATTCTGTTTCAAATTCTGTCTTTATAATTTGGTGTTCGAAATTCAATTTGTAGATGCCTGTGTTCATACTCTTATTTTATAGAATTCTGTATTTAGTATAATATCTTTAGAATTTTCTACATTTAGAATTCAATCTGTAGAATTCTGTATTTAGCATTTTATTTGTATAAGCCTGCCTGTAGAGTTCATGTTTAAAATTCTCTGTTTAGAATTGTTTGTAGAATTTTGTGTTTTGAATTTTTGACTTCACAATTCTATCTTTATAACTTTGTAGAGTTCTAGATTAGAATTGTATCTGTTGAAATCAATGTTGAGATTTCTGTGATTAGAATGGGAAACATATGGTTTGTTCGCAGCCAGTTGTTTGATGCCCCAAATGTCATCCTTGGAAGGTCAATGTCATCTTGACACAGCAATTAGACACAGAAAAGAACAAGAAGGTGAGTACTGTATTCGTGTCATTTTATTTATCTACAAAATGAAACACCAAGTAGGTATAATGGTGGAATGAATCCACCAACAAAAAACATTGACTGATGACAGCACCAAGCAATCTTATTAAAAATATTTAATACTTTTTCTGAAATTACTAAAAACTTCCTCAGAACAAAAGAAATCAGTACTATTATCACTTCCCTTTTTGTATACCAATATCTTAATTAAAAACAACATGTGACAGCATTGATTATGTTTATTTGAACATCAGGGGATCCTGATAATGTTTTAAAAAGAAAGGAATTATATTAGGAAATTCTTTTAAATTTTACTGTAGCACCTGGTATTAGCAAGCATTTAAATATAAAATGTGTTTTTGAAGCTTGTCCTTTAAGATGAATTATAATTTTGAGTATGTTGATATATATCTACTTTATACTTATATATGTGTATATATTTATATGGGTCTACTTTCCTTTATTGAAATTGTACTTACCCGAATAACAAAATCCAGAGACGGCTTCTTCAAAAGACAAACTATTCAAAACCTTGGATCACTGATATTTTACAAAGGAAAAAGAACCACTTGGTCACCATGGTGAACCTTGATCTTTTCCCCAGTGTAGTGCGATCTTGAAGTTGGTATATTTAGTTGGGGGGCTGTGGGGGCTATAGTTTGGTGTGGGGTGAAGCCCCTCACTTGGGTGGGTTTAAATGTGTTCTGTTGTGTTATTTTGTCCTGGTGGCCATGTGGTTGTTTTCCCTATGTAAAATATAGGTGATCAGTGGTTTCGAATAGTTCGTGTTTTGAAGAAGTCATCTCGTGATTTTGTTATTCGGGTAAGCATAATTTTGATAAAGAGAATGAGACCCATATATATATATATATATATATATATATATATATATATATATATATATATATATATATATATATTTTTTTTTTTAATTCACTTGTTCTGTTTGTTTTAAATATAACATACAAATTTCTTATTGATTGTTCTTTGGTATATATTGTTGTCAGGTAATTTCCTATAGAATTCTATGCTTCAAATTATTTCAGTTTAATTCTGAATTTCAAACTCTATACATAGAAATTTGTTTTCAAAATTTAACCTGGAAATTATTTTGTTTAAAATTCTATCTGTACAACTCTGTGTTAATGGCTACTCTGGTGCTTGTTGAGTGCAAACTGAATGAGGTCATAACAAACTGGTGAATTTCAGCTCTGCATTCATTGTTTTGTACAGGAAATTACTGCCAGTGTGGTTTCTATGTTTGTATTGTAGTACTTAATTTTTTTTTTGGGGGGGTGGGATTTCTTTATTTGTGTCTTTGCAACATTGGAATTGTAACTAGAAGTTTGGGGTATGAGAGGCTTGCCCTCCACATGAGAATAGCAGGAGGGCTTCCCTCTACAAAAAATGCTTGCTGTTGTTGTTTTTCTTACGGCTTTTCCCGGTTAGGAGTCGCCATGACGGAACTCCAGTCTGCTAATGATTGGCAGTCGATTTTTACGGTGCCGAGATGCCAACCTGATGCCCAACCTTCAACGAAGGCACGCCCATTCATGCATGTCTTTCGAATGCCACTTGACCGCGGGGAGGACATGCAGACTCCACACAGAAGGCGCTCCAGCCGAGAATGTTTCAAATGCTGATTTCCAACTTAGCTGTGCTTGGTGAGTTGGATCCTCACTGAGATGTAACTTGATGAAGCCTAGTGTAAGCTGTAGACATCTATGTTTAGAATTCTACCTGTACAATTGTTTGTTTATAATTTTATCTTGGGAATCCTCTGAGAAAAATTCCTTTTGTAAGGCTCTGTACAAATATAGGACTCTATTTGTAGTATTATATGTTCATAGGTCTACTGATAGGACACCGTTTATAAAAGTGTATCTGTGAAATTCTGTATATTGAAGTCTGTCTGTAAAATGTAATGGTTAGAATTATATCTCTGCAATTCTGAGTTTATTGTTCATTGTTTTAATCACAGCAAAAGACAACACCACTATATACCCAACTGAACACACCAAATTGCTAGGAGTGGAAATAGGCAATAAAGTAAAATTTGACATTCACATATCCATGACCATAAAAAAGTCCACAAAAAACTATGAGCGTTATACAGAAATAAGCAACTTTTCACCAAAGCAGCAAAGATTTCAATAGCAAATTCCCACCTTATCTCCACCCTACTTTATGCCTCTTCAATATATACCAACCTAAGGCAATGCACTCTAAACAAGCTAGAGACCTGCTACAACAAAATCGCCAAATTCGCCACAGGGGCATCCTACCGTAGTCACCACTGTCTCTCACTTGCTGAACTGGGCTGACTTGAACTCCCTCACCTCCTTCAATGGTATCAACTCTCACTCGCCCACAAACTAGTAAACCATCCACTAAATGTCCCATCCATCCAGAATCTACTCCAACCCTATTGCACCACCAGACCACTAAGATCCGGCAACAAAAATCACTTGCAGATCACTAAAGCCAATAACTCTGCTGGTGAAGCACTATTCTCTTGCACCATAGCCAAATTATGGAACTCCCTCCCACCCACAATTACCTCCATACCATGATGCACCCACTTCAAAACTTTGCTAAAAGCACACCTAAAAACATGCCGGCTATGCCCTTGCAACTCTCAGTCTAATATCACCCACCCCATCCAACCACTACCTTTCTTTCCACTCCACTAACTACCTTGATTATGGTAAGCTCAGATGCTCATAAGCCTAGTACTTATTATACAGCAGGAACTTCTTATTGTAACATTTGTTAATGTCTGTTATGTACTTCACAGATAGATTCCAGTTGTCTACTTATGTACTATGTTCTTCATCTGTAAATATGTTGTTAAGTAATTGCTATATAAATTGTTAATCACTATGTAATCCAATGTAACTACTGTCTGTTTGTTTTAACTGTGGAGCTTTTCTCCTCAGGCCTCCGCTGAAAATGGACCTACATCCAGTCGGACACTCCCGGTCAACAAATATAAATAAATAAATAAATAAATAAATAAATAAATAAATAAATATCTGAAGTATTTTGTATGCATAAGTCTGCCTATATTATTGTTTGTTTAGAATTTTCCATGTTGAATTCTGGCTGCTGTGATCAGTATTTAGAATTCTAAATCTTAAATTATTCTTAAAGAATTTTGTTTTAGAATTATCACTATGTAATTTTGAATGTAGAATTCATTCTTTCTTTCTTTATTTCATTTGCTTTTTTTTACTGGAAAGGTCCACTAAGCCAACAGAGCCCATTTTCAGCAGAGGTACGGGGAGAAAAGCTCCACAGTACAAGATGAAATTACAATGAAATTGGAAAGGAATTACAACTCAGTTACAAGGAAGTAGTATACACAAGTGTTGAGATCAACCTGAAACAGGAGCATCTTTGAGCAATAGTACAATCTGTGATGAAAGGTGGTACTGCCAGCACAGCTAGCTAGAATTTTATAAATAATTATATGTGATTTGTGAATATCAAACTGATTTATACAAGATGCTTGTGTTACAAGTGTGTTAGAACTGTATGTCATACAAGATGCTGGTAATATTTTGGATATTATTTTGAGAAGTCTCTTAGTGAGACTGAGCATTCTGCATTCTATCATGGACCTGACAACAAGAAGAACCATTCACTGCATCATCCGCCTTGCTCTATTAAGTAAGTAGGGAATTGTAACTCTCTTAGATACAGTCAGGAATATAGTGAAGCTTAGTTTAGAGATTTGTCTGAGCCTGTCATTCAATGTTATTTAAAATATTTCCTGTGATTTGAACACTGATGTCACTGTGAAGATATACTTAGTCTTTTCTTGTTCTTTTATTATTTATTATTATATTTCATTTTTTCATTGTGGCTGATCTTTGTAAAGATATTTAAGTTTTGAGAGTACTTGATATTTATTTGGTGACACTGTGTGGACCACTCCTAATAGCCTTGTTTTTGGTCAAACTACCATTTGTATTAATAATTTCACTCAGTATATTGGGTACCCTTGGAAGAGCCTTAAGGTAGCTGTCAGGAGTGTTTGGTGGCAGACATAACTACTTTATAGTCTGAGCAGAAGGGGGCATAGCTAGCAAACTTGTGCCGGCCTTTCCCAGGTGTGTGTGTGTGTGTGTGTGTGTGTGTGTGTGTGTGTGTGTGTGTGTGTGTGTGTGTGTGTGTGTGTGTGTAAATCAAATCTCAGAGAGTGTGTGTTTGTCAGCTTCTTGGGCAGGGATACAAAGCACTGGTTGGACAGAAAGGGTGCTGGAGACCTTGGCTTGGACACTCGGCTGGGATCTCAACTCTATAGCTGTGCCAGTGGGGGGTCTTATTGGGGATCTGGAGAAAGAAGGACAAACAAATCCTGGAATGACTGTGGTCTGTTTGTGCTCTTAAGGGAAATTGTACTTGATGCAGAGAGCTGCATCTGGAAATGCTGTGTCTGTGCCTGTTAACCTCTCAGTGAATGGCCCCCTGGTTCCGGTGGTGATGATTGAGGCTCCTTAATTAATGGCCCAGAGGTTGGGTATCACAAAATCATATATAATCAGTTCAAAGTAAGTATATACATGGCTCATTGTGACTGTAATCTCTATATATAGTAGTACAATTCCATATGAAAAACAGTGATGACAAGAAATATGGTGGTATCTAGGGGGTTGGTGCAAGTACACTTCCAGCATGAAGAAAAGTAGATGTGAAGGGAAGCTTTGAAATGGGAGGGGTTTTCAGTTGTTCTGATGGTTAGAAGCAAAGAATTCAAATTCTTCACTGTTGAGAAAGAGTAAAGAGGCTAGCCAGGTGGGAGGTTAGGTTTGTGAACTTTTGTTCCCCTGATCTAAATGGTCTATTTGGATGGTAGTAGTTGAATGTTGAGCTTAGGGCAGGACAATCTTGGTGTGTGAAGAGTAATTTATGAGCTGTGGTTAGTTGCAGGTAAGAGAGTTAGCCATTTCAGTGATTTTAAAACAGTGCAATGATGGGTGGAGTATTTGTAGTTGGTTGCAAATCTGGTGATTATATTGTAGCATATCTTGTTTGACTTTAGAGGTGCTTTGGATATTAGTAAGTAGAGGGGCACTATAGAGGAGAGATGGTAGTTGGTATGTTGTGGCTAGGGTTATTCTTATAGATGGGCTTAGGAAGTGATTATGCCTATAAACTGTACCAGGTTTAAAGTGCATTTTGTGAATGCTTTGTGTTATATGAAGGTCAAATTTCATGTGTTCATCACTAGTGACTCTGAAGAGTTTTGTGTGGCTAACTACTTCTATTAATGATTTATTAAGAGAGAAGATGGTAAACTCAGTCTTATTTAAAGGGGTTGTGTTCTTAGGGGTGAAAAGAATGAGTTTGGATTTTTGTTGGATTAGGGCTAGGTGGTTGTTGTGCATCCAGGATTCTGTGGATGGAAAGGCATTTTGAGTTAGTATAAGTAAGGCGGACATAGAGTTAGCAGAGCAGATGATAGTGGAGTCATCATCATACTAAATGATGGTTCCTTGGGATAGCGATGAGTTGACGTTGTTTATGAATATGCTAAATAGGATTGGTCCAAGTATGGAACCGTGGGGAATGCCGGTGGTGGTGTTGAGGAAAGGAGAGATAGTATTTTGCCATCTAACAGCCTGTTGGCTTTCATGTAAATAATTGGAGAATCATTTTATGGTGGGGGGACAGACCAATCAGAGAGAGTTGGATGATAAGAAGAGGGTGAGAAACTGTGTTGAAGGCTTTGGATAGGTCAAAGAAGAGGGCTGAAACAATTTTACCAATGTTCCTGGCTCTGCTTACCGTATCCATAAAGGACAGAAGGGCAGAATTCATACTATGGCCAGATCTGAAGCCATGTTGTGAAGACGATAGTATCTGGTTGTCCAGAAAGTAGCACAGAAGTTGAGAATTGATCCATTTTTCTAGGAATTTAGAGATTGGAGAGAAAATAGCAATGGGTCAGAAGTTAGTGATATCAGTATTATTGCTTTTTCCAGACTTTGGGAATGTAGGACTCTAAGGTGGATCTATTTATAAGTATGGTTATAGGGTAAGATATCCTATCAGTGGCAACTTTTAGGTACTTTGAAGGTAGATTATCAGGGGCACTGCAGTAAGGTTTTAGTTTAAATAGTAATCATTTTATAGTTGAGGTTGGAGTGGGTTTTAGGGTAATGAAAGAAGAGGGGTGGGTATTAAGTTCTTGTGAGAGCTGGGTTTGAGTATGGGAGAGGGAGTGAATAGGTGATCTAAGTGTGGATGTTTGGCAAGTGGAGTAATTTGTCTGAGAGGAATTTGCTGTGGTGTCAGCTATGGAGTTGATAAATAAGGTATTAAAACTGGATGCTATTTCTTCAGTACCTGGACATTTGTCAGGGAGTGGGCAAGGGTTGTTTTTTTGCCTGGGTTAAGTAGTGAGGTAACAAAACTCCAGAATTTCTTTGGGTTCTACTGGTGGTTTGAATGAAGTTCTAGGTGATGTTCTTTTTTATCTCTATTGACTAGTTTTTTTACACGGCTCCAAAGTTCTTTGAATTTTAATATGTCTGGGGTATTTCTGTGTTCCTGTCATAACTTCCATATTTTGTCTCTGGCATTCATGAGAAATGGAGTGGATTTGGTAAGCAAAGGGGAGTATTCATGAAAGTGGTGTTGAAGTAGTCAACAACTTCATCTAGAGGGTGGGTTTTTAGTAAATTCCAGTCAGTTGATTTTAGAATATTATTGAAGGTGATAGGGTTGAACAAGGCCAAGTTCCTTGTTTGTTTATATTGATGCTAGCTTTGACTGGATGGGGAAGCTTGGTTAATAAAGACTGAGAGATGATCGCCGAAGGTATTTGAGAGTGTTCTGCCTGAGGATATTTTGTTGGGGTTAGTGATCAGAATCCTTTCTAAGATGGCTCCTTTATCAGTCCCTTTGTTTGGTCTGGTGGGGGATTCTGTGAGGTGGGTGAAGTTGAAGAGATTGATGTTTGAGGATGGGTGACTGGAGTTTAGTTCAAGCCAGTTGATATTTATGTCACCTAATATGTTTAATATTGGTGAAAATCCAGTCTAGGATATCCTCCAGTATGGGAATGTTGTTTCCAGGGAGTATATAGAGGGCTACTATACAACATTTCTTGTTATTGTTTATATTTAGGAAAGATATGAGAATTTCCATGTTTGAGAACTGTGGTATGGGGTTAGTAAATGGAACAGGACTGTGGGAGTAGGAAAACAGAAGGCAACAACACCACCTTTTTTTATACTGTCTAGCCTTATTATTTGAAAGCCTGGAGGTAGAAATTGAATGTCTTTAATATAGGGTTTTAGCCAGGTCTTAGTGGTTGCCATGATGTCGGGTTGTTGGTGAGTGACCCAAGCATGAACATCAGAGATTGTATTCTTAATGCTACAGAGCTGCAGGTTTACAATATACAATGACTTGTGGGAGCTTCTCTTGATGGATATGGAGGAGTGGTTGTGACTAGTGGGTCCTGGGTTATGGTGTATATCACTGCATAAAGCTATGGTGGAGTGCTTATAGATTTGATATGATTGTGTAAGGCTAGGGGAGGTTTTGAAGTAATTTATTTGTCTGTATACCAGTTGGGTGGAATAGATAAGGAGACTGAGGTGGATGAGGTAGGAGAGAGGTTAGCAGACAAGGAAATGTGGTGTTGAATAGAGAGAAATAATAGGGATAAAAGCAGTGTGAAAAGGAATAGGATGGAGATTGTGAGTGTGGTTGGAGAGGACATGTTGATTGGCTTGGAGAGTAGCAGGGAGAGGTGATAGAATAGTGGTTGGTTATTTGGAGAGAGTATAATCTAATATGGTAGATCTGATGTGCTTAGGGAGTGGTTTATGCTGAATAAAGGGAGTATATTTTGAAAAGAGATGAGGGGAAGCTATGTACAGGTTTGGTCCCTAGAAATAGAGGGGTTAATGCAGTAGTGTAGTGGGGTTTGGTAAGAGAGACAGTAGTATGGGGAGAGGTGAGTTTTGATTTAGTGGCTGATAATGCACAGGTGGAGTAGAGTGAAGGAACAGGTGGGAGTGGTGAGGGGTTGAGCTCTGTTACCCTTACCATAACCTGAAGTCTCTAAGATCCGGACAAAAACTTCTTGTAAATATTGACAAAGCAAACAACAAGGCTGGAGATTCCCTCTTCTCTAATACTGTCGGAAAAAACTGGAACCTACTTCCCTCTGAACTATCTACAATTCCCTCCATAATTATTATTAAATAGAAACTTAAGCTCTTCCTCAAAACACAGTGGTTGTGCCCCTGTACTAATCCTGACTGACTATCTAGCTCTTGATACATGACTCAATCCTTACCTTCAGAACCCTGCTTTTACTTCATCTCAACATCTAATGATCTATTTCTCCATCATAGTATTAATTACTACTATATAAAAATATATTATATATATATATATTGCATATGTTTTACTACTAGATGTATTACATAACTGCTACTTCTTCTTACTTTCCTTTATCTACACTTACTGTACATTATGCTATTATTCTTTCTGAATGTCTACTTGTAACAGTACTTGTACTAATCAAGTCTAATATACTGCATTTTTATACTTTATTAATATGTGACCAGTTATATATTTTTTTTCTTTATCTTTTTTCTCTTTTACTGTTAATGTATCTGCATTTTAAACATGTATTTCTTTGATGTGAATTTATTTTAACTGTTTGGAGCTTATCTCCCCGGGCCTCTACTGAAAATGGACATATATCCAGCTAGAATAGCCCGGTAAACAAATGTAAAATAAAATAAATAAATGTGGTTCAATTGGGTGGGAGTGGACTGATTGATGAGGCTGATTACTGATGACTGGATGGAGTTAACGAGGGGACAAGTCAAGTAGGTATAAGTGTAAGGAAAGGGAGTGGGTGGGAATGAGGCTAGGGTAGAACTCTTGTTATCCTGTAATATTCTATTTATGGGTTTCTATGCTTATACATGAAGAATTCTGTAGTTAGCATTTCAACTCTCAAATGCTTTTTATAGGATTCTATCTATATGTTTGTATGCTTAAATTCAGTGTTATAAATATGTATTAGTAAATTCTGTTTATAGAATGCTGCACTTAAAGCTCAGGCTTTAGAGTTGTATATTTAGTGCACTATTTCTAGTGTTTTGTGTTTATAAGTTTATGTATACTATTCTATACTTAGATTTCTGTGTTTTGAAATTTATATGTAGAATTCTGTCTCTATTAATTTTATAATTCTGTATTTATTAATATTTTAAATTCTACATTTAGAATCCTATCAATACAATTATGTGTTTAAAAATCTGTCTGTAGATTTCTCAGTTTAGTATTCTCTCTGAGTTCTATACTAGACTTATATATGTATACTTTATTCTGCAGATTTGTTGTTTAGAATTCTAAATGAAGCATATTGTGTTTACAGTTGAAATTTTAGATTTTAATACATGGATTTCTGTATTCAAAATCCCTTCTGTACATGCTATCTGTAGAAGTCTATATGAAGATTTATGTGGTTAGAATTATATTGTCTATATGCTGAAGTATTTGTTTATTTTGAAAGATAAAAATGCTTAGGAGCAACACAACACAAAGCAAAGTCTTAAGCATAGATGTTTCCCCTTAAAATATGGTCTCCAGCAACAGTTAGAAAATAATCCAGATGTTTGTTCAGGTTAGGTAAAATGTCATTTAATTCAGACATAAAAAGGTGAGCGCTTTCGCCAAAAGGCTTTATCAAATCATTAATAAACATGTGACAACACCAACTGCTATCTAATATATAGTAAACAGTTAATTGAATAATTAAATTCAGTGACATCATCACTCATATTAAAGTCATAAACTGAATAAAACTAATATATAATATGAAGCAAATAAAATACATCAAATATAAAAATAAAAAATAAAAAACAGCTGTATATATTTCATTATATCACAAATAAAATAGTTTAAAAACAGTCTAAATAGCAATTATATAAAATTATATAAGTGGCAAATATATATAACATATACTAATGTCCTAGTCTATTTAACTATTAACTTTCTATTTTTCAAAACTGCTTTTAGTGGAATTTTATCATTCAAACCTGGACTTACATGTGCCTTAAACTTAATTATCCATTTAATTTCTATTCTTTTTGTATAATTTCTAACATTTCCTCCCCTAATACTAGGATTGCTTACCTGGAGGGCCATAAATTGGAATGTGTGTTCAGTACCTGTCTCAAGAACATGTTTAGATAGGGCATTGGTGCTAGATCGGATGCGTATCTGGTATAGGTGTTCTCTTATCTGATCTTTAAGCCTTCTATCTGTTTTACCTACGTAGAAGGCAGAACAGCATGTGCACAATGCCAAGTAAACTACATGTTCAGTATTACAATTAGCCACTACCTTAAATTGAAAACAATGTGTTGTAACTGGATGAACAAACATATACTTGTAGATATAGGAACAGAAATTACAGTTGTTACAAGGAAATATACCATTTTTGCAAGAATAGTTAGAGACTGTCAACTTATTGAGGTAACATAGCATTCTATGCAGATTTTTCTTGTTTTTAAAAAGAAATTGTGGATTCTCACCCACTATTTCTTTGATTGAGGGATCAGTAGTCAAAACCTTCCAATGTCTATGAATAATTTCTCTAATATCTTTGAAATCATTAGTATAAAACATGAAAAATGTCTGCATAGCTTTCGCTTCATTACTTGTGCTCTCAGAACTAGAGTGTGTGGAATACCAATTTTTACCAAAGTCAGAGAAATATGGATATGCTTTCTCATTTCTATGAGCTTCAATGCTCCGATAAGTATCATATATTTTCTGTTCATTGTATGATCTAGCCAACAACCTCCTTTTGAGGTCTTTAAGTTCCTCATTATATCCTTCCTTGTTGGATTAAGCCAGGAGGCTCTAAATGCCTGGCCCTTAATGATATTATTAAATACAAACCTCGGATGCATACTTCTTCTATGTAGGAGTGTATTCCTGTAACAAGATTTTCTATCCAGTATTAAGTCTGCCATTGTTCAGCCTCTCTATGTATACATCCAAAAAAATTATTCTACAAGTAGATTCTTCCATAGTGAATTTTAAATAATCTGTAAGTGAATTGACTTCTTCATAGAACATATACAATTCACTTTTACTGCCTGTCCATAAGATGAAGAGGTCATCTACAAAACATTTATAGAAAGTCACAAACTTCTGATATCTGGGTAGCAGAAATAAACGTTCTCTTTCCCACATAGCCATGACCAAGTTGGCGTAGCTATTGGCACAGGATGTGCCCATAGCCACGCCATCTTTCTGTTTAAACATTTCATTCTTGAAAGCAAAGAGATTATTTTCTAATACTATTTCTAACAGTGAGCATATCAGCTCTACTCTAGAAGAAGTAAACTCAGAATATTGTGTGAGATATGTATGTATATTCTGTATACCTATTAAATTAGGAGTAACGGTAAACAATGATTTGACATCTAACGTTACTAGAAAATATAGAAAAGTATCCTCTACTGAGGTCATTCTAGTATAAAGGTCTAACAAAAATTGTTTTGTATCTTTGAGTATGAATGGATTCTTATCTACTAGGGGTCTCAAAGACTTCTTGATAAAAACTGATATAGGTTTGGTGACCCAACCTCTACCTGCGACTATCGGCCTTATCGGAGGGTATGTGGGATCTTTATGTATCTTTGGAAGAAAGAAATATAAACCCCTGTTGGGCAGACCTGAAGGTATCAGAATGGGGTAAAAGTAGAAGGAGATGCGAACAAAGAATTTGAGAGAGCTATGGTGGTCCTTTATTGTACCAAGGCAAATGAGGTGAAAAAGATCGTTCAAAATAATTGGGCTATTTTAAGGAACAGTTCAAAGCTGTGGTCAGTAGTGGGTGTTGGACCTAATTTTGTTTTTAAGACCGGGGTAAACCTTAAGAAAAGCTTTGAAAATGTCCCAAAAACGACCAACAAATATGGTACAAAAATATGTGGTAACTGTTCCCAATGTAAACATATTTGTACTGAGGATAATGTAACACTTGGAAACATGTTGAAAACCAAGATAAAGTTTGGTTATGGTAATTGCCAGAGTAAAGGTGAGATATACTTGGCCATGTGTTCATCCTGTCCCAGTTTTTATGTTGGTAAAACTGAAAGAAGATTAAGGGACAGGATATATGAACACATGTACCAGATTTCCACCAGTAATAATAATAATGACCTGTTTAAACACTCTACTAGTTGTTCTACCTTTATCGGTTTTAAGTTTGCCATCCTGGAGAGAGTATTAGCAAACCCCAGAGGGGGAGATTTCAAAAGTTACATAGAGGAAAGAGAGGTTAGATGGCAGATCAAATTACAGGCAAGCCAAAGTCCAAGACTTAATGAAATGATTTCAATTAAGCCTATTTTAAATAGGAAAGCTGCCTGTTTGTTATAGCCATATTTTACATTTTTTGGACATTTTTATTATTTTTTTACATGTTGTTTACTGTTTTGTATTTATCAAAAATATTTTTATAGATTGATTTTAATAGATTTTAGAAAAAAGTTGTTTATGTGTATATTACTTGTCAAGAGGGATGGATATATTCATTGGGGGAGGGGTAAGATGTATTAATTCACGAAGTGTTATCTTTAATTGTTGGGTATTTAAGGGGAATGGGTAATTGTGGACACCAGATTCTGATGAAGTCCTTGGTTGAAGGGAAGAAAGCGCTCAGTCTGTGTGTGCAGTACATGCTGTGGAGTTTTTTGTGTTTGTTGTGGACTCGTACAACAATAAAGTGGACTTGGTCCGTGCTGTAGCAGTGTGATTTACTTTTTTGTTTTTGTCATTCCTGACACTGCTTTGGGTTCCATGTCTTTGTTTTTTTTTAGTTTTGTTGGTGGAGCTTTATCAGCATGGATTCCTTAGAAGGTATGCCAAACTTGTTTTCACCTGTGCATCGAGATGAACTAAATCTAGTTCACTCAGAACTAGTGACAATGAAAGGGGAGCTCACCTGTATCATAGAGCTCCTTACTCAGTTGGAGGAAGTGAATAATGGAGCTTACAACAAAAGGAAATGTCACTCTTCCTCTGATGCTGACGTCATTGTTGGAGGGCTCAGGGAGGTGCTGGCGGTATGCATGGTGAACAGGGAAGGCACTGTGGATAGAGGGATCGAGTTAAATAAGGATGGATCGAGTCCAGGAGGCAATACGGGTTCACATACTTTTACTTTCGATGACAAGGAGGCGACGAGGACTGGAGCAAGGTCAAAGAATGCAGGTACTGTTTCCAGGCACAACAATGGTCTTGACAATGTATTATTTGGCAAAGAAGTTAGAAACTGTGGCGCCAGCTTCAGAAATGGAAGTAACAGCCAGGCGTTCGAGGGGGTCTCTAGCCGTGGTACCAATAGAGTACACAATGGGACAGGGAATATTTCCAGCTTTGATGAATTGTTGGGAAAATAGATCGCATTTACAGACAAAGAGAATAACAATTGTGTTAAGAATTTGTTTGGTCACAATAAGGAGGACAATCAAAGTGGGACTTTAAAAGATGTGATTTATTTATTTGAGTCTCAGATGCATGTTATTAAAAAATTACAACTCGAAAATGGTTATTTATCTGAATGTTTAAAGAGAAAAATAGTCTCTAAGGGACTTACAGTTTACAAATTCCCTTTTGGAATTGAATACAATGACAATTTAATTAATGAATTTATTGAAATGTTTAACAGACATGGCTTTGAAATAATGGAGAAAATTATTAAAAGTAATGATGCAAAGTTGAGCTCGCTTATAGGACAAGCAGAAAAATTGAATCACGATATTAAGGATGATCTTTTATTTTCTGAATATGAAGGTTTATATCACAAACAGATAAAAAGTGTGAATGTTATGTGTAATAAATTGTTTGATAAAAAATGGAAAGATATTTAAAAGACTATAATGAGAACAGGGCATATTCTATGAGGGATATCAAGAAAGATGAGCCATTTAAGAATGGAGGAGGCAGGTATACAAAACCATATCAAGGGAAGTTTATGGATGTCAGGAACTCTAGGGGGGAATAACAGAAAAGAATATGGTAGACAAGGTCATGTTCCTCATTCTTTTCCTCAATGGCAACAATGGGAAGTAGGATTGGATCAAGATAGGTTGTACCAGGAAGAATGGGGGGGGGGCAGAAACAAAAGGAGTTACAGGGAGAAGTGGTAGAGAACATTATACAGGATGGTATCACTTGGACATTCCAGGGATACCACATATATAACTTTTCTGGAATTAATTTAACCAAAGAACATTTCTCCCTGTGTATGAAAGTTTTGAAGTTTGTACCCATTAGATAATTTGACTATACAGAAACAATTTTGGAGTTAAAAATGTTCCTGAGAAAATGAAATGTGGTATATTTGTTTCAGACCAAATTATAAGGACAGAAAAGGGAAAGATTTAAAAATGAAAAGTGTTGCTAATCCACCCCTTGAGCCTACTTTGAACATTTTAGAAAAAGCCATTATGGAAGATATTTATAAACTTAAAGTAAGGGAACGTTCTTGTTCAAAGGTTTGGAATTTAAGTGTTAAAGAACAAGGCGTTCTGAATGAGTCAAGAAATGATAGGGCCATAAGAGTTATGCAACTCGATAAGGGAGGTGGCACAGTTATTTATGATGCCATGCAATATTCCTAGGACATTTTTTAAATGCTTAATGATTCATCTACCTATTTACTTTCATCCATTAATGAGATAAACATTAGTCAACATTGTATTGATTTTTATTTGGAAGAATACCTGACTGATGGGAGGATTTCCCCTGATGTATATAATTTTTTGAAAGTTAAGAACCCAACAGTGGCAACCATTTTTGGGATCCCTAAGTCACATAAGGGGCTTGACAAGTTGTCCTTTAGACCCATTGTATCAGGACAGGGTTCTAAAACATACCCATTTGGGGTTGTGATAGATAAATGGTTGAAAAAGACTGTGTACAATGCTAGACACCTACTGAGGGATTTGTGGGACTTTTTGGGGGGAGTGGGGGACTTGTTATGGGAGCAAAACCTATTTTTTATTACAATTGATATCATTGATTTGTATACTTCAATTCCTAACAGGAAGGGATGGAACTATTTAATGCCAGTATGCATACAAATACTAATCTAACTGAAGACAAAATTAATTTAATGTTGGAGTTTATGGAAATAGTGTTGGACCACAATTATATATTCTTTGAAGGAGAATATTTTAAACAGCATAAAGGAGTAGCCTCGTGTGCCCCCATATATGCTAACTTGGTTCTTCTTAACTGGGAGAATAATTTTCTTTTCAAAAGTGAATTTTCTGGGTACATGAATTTATATGTCAGGTTTCTGGATGATATTTTTATTTTATGGAAGGGTCCAGAGATCAAGATTATGGAATTTGTCGAATATTTGAATTGTACCACAGAATTTTTAAAATTCACTTTTGGATACAATGAGAATGGTATCAATTATTTGGATACTTACATTCTAAAGGAAAATAATGGTTTTTAGATGTAAGGATTTTAGGAAGTCTACATTTAGTAATTCGTATTTAGAGTACTCCAGTAACCATCCCACACATCAAAAAAAGAGTATTATTAAGGGACAACTCATTTGGGTAGCCCAAATGACATCTCATTTTAAAGTTATAGAAAATTAATTACAAAAAGTAGTTAAATTGTTTAAGGAAAGGGGGTATCCCAATAAGATTATTCAATAAAATCTTGATTATGTTAGGAATGAGTGGGGAAAGAAATATAAACCCATGTTGGGCAGACCCGAAGGTATCAGAAATGGTGTACAAGTAGAAGGAGATATGAACAAAGAATTTGAGAGAGCTATGGTGGTCCCCTTTTGCACCAAGGCAAATGAGGTGAAAAGGATTGTTGAAAATAATTGGGCTATTTTAAGGAACAATTCAAAGCTGTGGTCAGTAGTGGGTGTTGGACCTAATCTTGTTTTTAAGACTGGGGTAAACCTTAAGAAAAGCTTTGAAAATGTCCCAAAAAAGACCGACAGATATGGTACAAAAAGATGTGGTAACTGTTCCCAATGTAAACATATTTGTACTGAGGATAATGTAACACTTGGAAACATGTTGAAAACCAAGATAAAGTTTGGTTATGGTAATTGCCAGAGTAAAGGTGAGATATACTTGGCCATGTGTTCATCCTGTCCCAGTTTTTATGTTGGTAAAACTGAAAGAAGATTAAGGGACAGGATATATGAACACATGTACCAGATTTCCACCAGTAATAATAATAATGACCTGTTTAAACACTCTACTAGTTGTTCTACCTTTATCGGTTTTAAGTTTGCCATCCTGGAGAGAGTATTAGCAAACCCCAGAGGGGGAGATTTCAAAAGTTACATAGAGGAAAGAGAGGTTAGATGGCAGATCAAATTACAGGCAAGCCAAAGTCCAAGACTTAATGAAATGATTTCAATTAAGCCTATTTTAAATAGGAAAGCTGCCTGTTTGTTATAGCCATGTTTTACATTTTTCGGACATTTTTATTATTCTTTTACATGTTGTTTTACTGTTTTGTATTTATCAAAAGTATTTTTATGGATTGATTTTATTAGATTTTAGAAAAAAATTGTTTATGTGTATATTACTTGTCAAGAGTGATGGGTATATTCATTGGGGGAAGGGTAAGATGCATTAATTCACAAAGTGTTGTCTTTAATTGGGTAATTATGGACACCAGATTCTGATGAAGTCCCTGGTTGAAGGGAAGAAAGCGCTCAATCTGTGTGTGCAGTACATGCTGTGGAGTTTTTCCTGTTTGTTGTGGACTCATACAATAATAAAGTGGATTTGGTCCATGCTGTAGCAGTGTGATTTACTTTTTTGTTTCTGTATTTAGAACTGCCCCTGCAGATCTCTGTGCTTAGAATGCTATCTGCAAAATGATGGAATTAGAATTATGTCTGTACCATTATGGGGTTAGAATTCTAATTGTACAATTCTTTCTGTAGAATTTTATTTAGTAGATTTTCATGTTTAGAATTTTATCTTCAGAATTGTGTGTTTGAAGATCCAGCTGTAGAATTTTGCATTTTGAATTCTGTCTTAGAAGTCTTGTATTTCCAAGTCTATTTGTGGAATTTTGTATTTAGAATTCTATCAGGAGAATTTTGGGTTTACAATTATGTTTGTAGAACTCTGCATTCAAAACTGTGCTTAATTCTGTCTGTAGAATTCTATCAGTAGAATTTTGAGTTTACAGTTTGTCTGAAGAATATAAAATTCCTTCTTTATTAGAATTATGTCCATAGATTTCTGTGTTTAGTTTCTTTGTTTAAAATTCTACCTATACAGTCCCTTTACTAGAATTCTAACTGTATTTTCTATGTTTAGAATTCTGTTTGATGAACTGTGTTGAATTCTGTCTAAAAATGTTGTGTATGTCAAGAACTCTATATGAGTTATTGTGTCAGTAGTATTGTGTTTTTAGAATTCTATTTGTAGATTTCTGCACTTGGAATTTTTGCTTTAAAATCTGTGGTTAGTATTCCAGTTGTAGGATTTTGTGCCTTAAGACTTTTGTGTTTGGAATTCTGAATTTGGAATTTTGGACAGAGAATTCTACCTGATTCTGTATTTAGCAAACAAACTGTAAAATACTGTGTTTAGAATTCAATCTGTGGTATTCTGTCTGTGGAGTTTTGTGTTTGGAATTCAATTTGTAGAACTCAGTTTATTTATTTTTGTCAGAATCTGTGTTTGTCATGCTTAGCTGCATAATTATATCTGTGGACTATCTTACATGTCTGTTTAGTATTCCATATTTAGAATTTTAGCTGTGCAGCTCTGCAGTAGTCTATATTTAGAATTCTATCTATTAAGTCCTGCTGATGAAGTCCACATTGTGAGTGGATGAAAGCGCTAAATCATTTTGTTTTTATAATAAAGTGATTTATAGTGTACTGGGACGCCTACTTGGAACTTATTGGGAATCTCCTGTGCTCGAATTTTAGCGTTTGTGTACAGATACATTTTTTTGTTCTGACTTGATTAAACTACAAGGCTAATATTTCATTGAAAAATTATTGGTGAGAAATTGTGCTGGCATTTCTGGATGTTTCGCCCTTGTACTATGACCCTGGATTTGCTTATATGAGGTAGGTGGAGTAGCAGGTGCAACGTCCCATGTAAGGGGCCCAGGGACCTGCCCTCTGCAAAAAACTCTGAAAACATTGGTTTGGGGAAGTTATTGTTGGTGTCTTTTGGGGAGTACAGCCTTGAGGGATTATCATTCATCTATTCATAGTGGAAACATGTTTAACACTGTAGCAATAACATTTTTGGTGCAGAATTCTGGATTTAGAACTCATCTGTAAAATTCATTTAGAATTGTTTTATCTACTAATCCCTGATGTCTAACATAATGTTTTGTATTATAATTTTAAATTAATCTGAGTTAGAGTTGTTTCATCTACTGATCCCTAATGTTTAACTTTCCATGGACTCAGTTAGTTAAACTAATGAAAATAAAACTAAAACTAAATCCGTAGAAATACTAAAACCAAAAAAAATATATATAATACATCCGATACACTGGAGTAGGAAAATAAAAACATTTATTCAAATATTAAGCGCTTTCATCTCAAAAAGAGAGATGTCTTCTTCTTTTTCCATATCGAGGAAGCATAGCCTTCTGTTATGGAAGAGTTGATTAGAATTAAAATTGGTTAGGCTAGTGTATTAGCTGAAATTTTCAAGTATTCAGAGGGGAGGTTGTCAGCTGTGAGTTTGGTGGGTTTATGTTTTGACAATAGTCTTTTTATGATGGAGGTGGGTACTGAGGTGAAGAAGAAAAGAGTAGTGGGGGATTTAGGGTTAGGATTTGGGGGGGCTGTTGTATGGAAGTGTTGTTTGTTTAGAGATGTTATAGTTTCAGTGAAGTGTTTGTTGAAGGATTCAGCAATATTGCTGGAGGAGGGGGGAATGGATGGCTGGGGGGTATCAACCTTCCCTGGGTGGAGGTTAGTGTTAATAGTGGACCAGAATTGCTTAGGGTTGTGGTTGGTAGAGTTTAGGATGGATTTATAGTAGAGGGATTTGTCTAATTTTATTTGCTTTTTGGCTTTATTGCACAGTTCAAGGAATGATTGCCTATCTGAGTTATTTTTTGTTAGTCGCCAATGCTCTCAGGCCTTATCTCTGGATTTCATTAGGGTTCTGGTGGTCTTTTGTAACCATGGGGCATGCCTGGATCTGACTTTGGCATTTCCTACAGGAGCATGGGTGTTTAGGATGGAGAGGAAGGTATTGTTGAAGAAGTGGACACCCTCATCTAGGTTGAGGTATTTTAGTGGTGACCAGTTAATTTTTTGCAGGGAGGAGATGAAGGAGTTGGGGTTGAAGTTGGACTTGTTCCGTATTTGCCTGTGGATAATGTGCTTTAGACTGTGTGTGTGGTGCTGAATTAGGAAAGTGGGGGAGTGGTCACTAAGACTGTCAGGTAAGCAGCCTGCTAGGTAAGAGTGAGGGGCTTTGTTGACTAGGATCCAGTCAAGTAAGGTATGATTGTTAGGGTTTTTGTTGATTCGGGTAGGGGATTGGATGAGTTGAGTGAACCCATGGAGATGAAGGTGAATGGTTGGGAGATGGTTATTACAGGATAGCCAGTTGATGTCAAAGTCGCTGAGAATGATGGTTTCCTGGGGTAGAGATAGAGTAGCCCAACTCAAGAGATTTTCTAGGGGTGTAATATTTTGCCCTGGTGGGAAATAGCATCCTATGATATTGATTGTTTTGTTTGGGTTTAGTTTGAGATTGGCATAAAGGATTTTTTCATTGCTGTGTTATATATACGTATAAAATGTGTGTGTGTGTGCGTGCGTGTGTGTGTGTGTGTGTGTGTGTGTGTGTGTGTGTGTGTGTGTGTGTGTGTGTGTGTATGGATCTACCTTACTAGATCGACAAGTTAAAACAGCGAAAATGACTTCACCGACGCCAGAAGATCGCAAATCACTTCACCGACGCCAGAAGATCGACAAGGCAGAAGACCGACGGAGGAAGACACCGACGCTGAGAACACTGCGATGGGGAAAGGATGTGTAAGTATGCGGTAGTGACGGACGATAGGGTGTGAGTAAGGTAAGTGTGCGATGTTGACGGTGTGTAGGGGTAGGGGTGGGATAAGTGAGTTAGGGTTAGGGCGCAGGTTAGGTAAGGGTGCGAGTAAGGTAAGTGTGTGATGTTGGCGGTCTGTAGGGGTAGGGGTGGGATAAGTGAGTTAGGGTTAGGGCGCGGGTTAGGTAAGGGTGCGAGTAAGGTAAGTGTGCGATGTTGGTGGTCTGTAGGGGTAGGGGTGGGATAAGTGAGTTAGGGTTAGGGCGCGGGTTAGGTGAGTGTGCAATAGTGACGGACCTTAGGGTAAGGGTTTGGGTTAGGGTTGTAGATAGTTGTATGGGTTAGTGTTGGTTTGTAAGGATTTTGGTGTGCTTGTGTTGTGTGTGTGGGTTTTGGATAGGGGATTTGTTTTGTTTGTTGGTGTGATGTGTCGGGTGTATGCGATGTCGTGTTTGTGCACTGTCGATCTTCTGGCGTCGGTGAAGTGATTTGCGATCTTCTGGCGTCGGTGAAGTCGTTTTCGCTGTTTTAACTTGTCGATCGAGTAAGGTAGATCCATATATATATATATATATATATATATATATAAACTGTGTGTGTGTGTGTGTGTATGTGTGTGTATATGTATGTATATATATATATATATATATATATATATATATATATATATATATATATATATATATATATATATATATATATATATATATATATATATATATATGGATTTACCACATTATGTCAACATGTCATATTATTGAAAACTATTTTGTCAACTCCATAATATCGAAAGCTGATTTAGTCAAACTCCTGGAACAATGGAAATGGCCTCTGGGAATGTAACCACTTGGCCACCATTGAAAAGCAACAAAACAAAGCACACAAAACCCACCAAGTGGAGATCTTTGCCCCCCACACAACCCAACTAAATATACTAACTCTGAGATCACACTAATATGGGGAAAAGGGCAAAGTTCTCCATGGTGACCAAGTGGTTAAAAACCTGAAGCCATTTTCTCTGTTCCAGGAGTTCGACTAAGTCAGCTTTCGATATTATGGAGTCGACAAAATGGGTTTTGATGATATGCCATATATATATATATATATATATATATATATATATATATATATATATACAATCAAAATGTCGAGGTGGCTTATCTTGACAGTGAGAAGGATGAACAAGGAGTGGTAGAGAGGCAAAACTGTGAACACAATTCCTATCGACTTTGAAACGTTGATACGGAGACTGTGTTCGCAGTTTGGAGCATCAGTGTTTTGAAGTGCATCGCACTACAGTGGGGATTGGGAAAATTACCATTTTCCTCACTGTAGTGTGATCTTAGAGTTAGAATATATAAGTAGCAGGGGAGTGTGGGGGGTACAGCCACATGAGGGTGCAGAGGGGCTTGCCCCTCTGCAAAACAATAGGAAATTTTCAACCTTGTAGCGGATGTTTTTTTTCTGGATGGTGAGCGGTCGAATGTCAATTCTTTCCTCTGAAAGAATCGACATTCTAAGCAATCGGCTTGATGCTGTTTGTTGTTCCGGGTCAGGGATATGAATAGTCGAGGTAAGTAACCTCAAAATTTTGATAGTAAACCATACATATATATATATATATATATATATATATATATATATATATCTATAAAATGTATATATTGCATAATTTTCTGTTTAGAATTCCCTCCATACAATTCTACTTTTATAATTTTGTATTAGAACCATGTCTGTAGAATTCCATATTTAAAATTATATTGATAGAATTTGGTCTCTAGAAATCTAAGTTTAGAATGCTGTCTGTAGAACTTTCTACAATTCTGTGTTTAAAATTGTGCCTGTAAAATTCTATGTGCGTTATTTTGTGTTTAGAATATTATATGTAAAGTTCTGTGTATATAAATTATGACTGTGATTCAGAGAACTTTTCCAATGGGGAAAGACTTCTTTATTGACTAATATGCATTTCTGTAAATCACATGATGTAACTGATAGTGCTAATCAGCACTTTGCTGTAGTATTCACCACTGGTGGCTCAAGCCATACATTGACAAATTCAAAAACACATGCACATACATGTATGCACACACACGCACACATGCACGTACGCACATGTGCACACACACGCACACACACACACACACACACACACACACACACACACACACACACACACACACACACACACACACACACACACACACACACACACACACACACACACACACACACACACACAGACACAGGTGCGCCTCTCAACTGTCCTTAATTTCAAAGAAGATCACTAATTTTGCCTCTTAGAAGTTTATAGGTGTATACGGGGCTAACAACCACAGGGGAATTTCTAGCCTAGTCATGCATTCCAAACATGTCTGACTAGTTTAGGGACCTTAAGATATATATAAGGAGTATATGTAGACTAGGGCTTGGGTGGTCAAGCATTTACAGGCTGCTTCTATACATTAGGGGCATAGGTGCCAGACTAGGGGTGAATTTCCCATTTCCTACTCACTGGTCCAAACTACACTTTAATTGGTTCCAGAGAAGGGATATTCTCTGAGACACACACTGGTCCATCTAACATGTCCTATTTATGTCACTAGCAAGGTTTAAGCCCTTGGGTATTTTCTGATGGTATTTGTTTTGTGGATATGCAAAGGATCCATCAGAATGGTATTCAAGGATGCCTTGTATCCCAGGCATAGATCACCCCTCACAGTCTGTAGGAGACATATTAAATGGGTAGAGCTTTGTGGCAATCTGCATATGACATGTTGTTTATGCCCTGTATCCTTTTTGTGAGGAATCTCTGAGGATGTTACAGTTATTGCATGTGCTTAGTTGGGTACATACTGAAGGGAACATTGTTCTCAAAGACTGATCTTATGAGAGCCAAAATCAGTGAGCAATAACATTCTTGGACCTATATGCCATACCATTGCTTATAACTTGTGCAGCATAGAATGATTTCCTTATGATTATAGACAGGTGATGGTTGAAGGCCAGGTTACTGTATATATGCATCTCCAAATCTTCGACTACTGGATCTACTCTAAGGGGCATGTTATAAATGAGGCAGGTCCTTACCAAAGAATACAATTATGGATTTCTTGACATTAAGTTTCACACTATTGCTCTGACACCAGTTATTTTATTATTTTTTTATTTATTTAACATTTGTTTACTGGGAAAGTCTGACTGGGACAGAGACCATTTTCAGAGGAGGCCAGGGGAGAAACACTCCAGATGCATGTCTTTGGAATGTGGGAGGAAACAGGAGCACCCAGTGGAAACCTACATGAATGCAGGGAGGACATACAGACTCTGCACAGAAGAGACCCCAGCCAAGAATCGAACTGGAGAACCTCTTGCTGTGAGGCAACAATGCTAACAGCTGTACCACCGCACCACAGTATTCTCTGAGTCAGCTCTTCTTGGAGGATATTTGTATCTTGAAGGATTCTATGACTGCACCTTGTCTGCAGTCATCAGCAGACATGGTCAACCAGAGGTCCTTGACATTGGCCTTGACTTTGGAGAAGTAGATGCCAAAAAGGAATTGACCCAGGGACTCCACTAATGACTAACCTATTTGTGGAGGTAGATTTCCTTATCCTAACTTCTTGGTTCTTATGCAAGAGTCATCTGGTTATCCATCAGGTGGCATGGAGTTTATTCCTAATTCCATGAGTTTGTCTATAATACTTGAGAGAGGTATTGTATGAAATGCCTTGGACAGATCAAGTTAGGCAGTATGCACAATTTTGTCCTTATCTGTAGCCTTGGTGACCTTCATGAGGAAGTCCACAAGGTTGACTAGGCATGATCTGCCTTTGATGAAACCAAACTGGGTTGTATCTAGTGTGTGAAGATTTCCTATGTCATTATTAATCATATCCGAGATAAATCTTCCCATGGCTTTGCATATGAGACTAGCCAGGATCATGGGTCTGTAGTTTTCTGGGTCTGTAGATGGCCAACTCTTGTGCAGAGGAATGATCATTCCAGTTCTCCATTTGAAGGCTATAGTTAAATAGCAATTCTAGTGGTCCTGATAGGTCATGCTTCATGCTGTTTAGGACAAATTGTCAGATATTCTTGGTACTGTAGAGCATGTTAACCTGCTCTCTAGTGATAGTTGGGGTTATGTATGAAGACACAGTGATAAAATTACACATCCAGGGACTATCAACCTTATAATGACCTACCCTACCCCTGCTAGTTTTTTGGCAGTTACTGCATCATTGCAGTTCTTTCTCATTTATTTCAGATTATTTACACTGCAAATTCAAAGAATCTAAATATCTAGGTCACGATGACCAGAACATATTGCTGCAGAGTTATCTATTTCACAACTCAAAATTCTTTAAGGTAACTCCCTCAGGGCTCCACATTTTTGTATAAACCAGCAGAATGTTCTCCAAATTAAAATACCTTATAATGATACAAATATTCCTGCATTTTTCTCACTTTCATTTTTCTCTCTACTTGTTTATTGGAAAGTACACTCTAACATACTAACACACATACACACCAATAGTAACCAACCTATTCAAGCCTATACACACATACTATTTACATATTGCTTCTTTTTTATTTTGCTATATCTTGGGATCATAGCATAAAAAGAATGTAACCCTGAAGAAGTTAAACTTATTTTTATACATAAATAATGACTGCTGACAACACAGGACCGGAAATGGCTGTGTGTTCCTTTTAGCTTCTCCAGAATTGCCATGTGTGCTCTTTTTGTCTACCACTGTAATGTTAGCAGTGCATTCCTTCAACACTACTCAGATTATGTGAAGAAACCTTTGCATGCTCAGAAGTGAGGCATGTATGTGCAGAATAAGACATAAAAATAAATGTTTTTGATAGGTTTTGGGAGATGAGCCATCCTGAGCGAAAACGAAATGGTAACTTATGGTTTTGGTTTTAACTGGTCGGATTTTGATCCACTAGAAGTTTCACTGGAGTACAGTTTATCCCATGATAAAGGGCTGTACGAAAATTGGTTCTGCATATTTTGCAGCTTTTTTGAAGTTTGCACTTTCTATTTTCTACATCTGTTCATTCATTGATTTGCTTTAGTCTGGATAAGCTCATTTCTAATTTGCAGTATTACCGACTGTTTAGTTACATGTGGTCTATGTCATTATGGCTGAAAAATGTCTGTCTAGTTCACTCAGCTGAACTGTACATGGTTACTACATCATGATTTCTTTAACTACCAACTAGATGGAAGGAAGATGTTCATGTTCCAAATGCATTTTCTGTTAATGCACTGTGCATGGGTAGTTTTTCATTTGATAACCACCCAGTCTAATTATCTAACTTTTTGATGTTTTGCCATGCACTGATGCTGTTTATCACAAGACTGGTGTATGCAGTAACTGGTTTGTGCAGAGTTACTGGTGTGTACTCAGTTACTGCTGATATGTTTGTAGGTAGTTAGGGTTGTCTGATTGTCTGAAGTGACCTGCTGCATCCTTTGTTTCTGGGCCTTCAGACACACAGTGGCAGATACTTACAAGTACTATCTCTGCGCAGACACTGATGATTTCAAACCATAGCCCATACCCTACATACTGGCATTGTCTGTTCTGCTACCACCCTACTATGACTAGGAACAATACTCAACTTATCACATCTTGCTGTATCAAGCATGCCACACTCCAGAATCTGAATTGACTTATTTAATTTTTCAGCAATAGTAAGTTTTCAGCAATAAACTCACCTACTTTTACAACAGGGCATTGATCCACATGGCATTTTGTAGATCCACTCTGGGAGGACTATCTCCTTAAGTGCTTTGCTCAGAGTCACACAGTAGGCAAATAGGCACTGAGGGAATTGAACCCCAAACTACAGGAAACAACTCATTAAGAGTTCATAGATTTGATTGTCTGTGCTAACTGCCAAACTTGTGACAGACTTACAATGCTATATGTAGATTTATTCTTAGGATACCATCTGCTACTCATCTGTGTGATGGAACAGCACAAATACCCATCAGCAGACAGGCTTGCTTTCAAGACACTCTTCAGAAATGATGACCTCTTACCCAATGGCAGCTATAGCCATTAAGCTTTAGGAGTTGGTCTAGAACAATAATCTCTGATACAGACCCACTACTGGATCAGGCCTGCTTATGCGTGAAGTTGGGCACCCAGGCATTTTCTATTGTTGCAGTCTGTTTTTGCTATGACCCTTAAGTTCATTGCAACCATCAATACTGATTGGTTTAGCATTCTTAATACTATTATTAATAACATAGTATTGATAATATTCTTACTAAAAGTAGCTTATTAATATAGTATTAATACTATTCTTAATAAAAGTAGCTTCAGCTGCTGGATTGGGTTGTGGCTGAAAAAAGTTACGAGTTCAACCCACTAAGAAATAAAGAAAAAAAAAAGAAAGAAAGAAACAAGACTGAAATAAGTGTTTAACATAAAATGGATGGTCCCATCAGTAGTAATGACCTGAGAGGTAAAAACATCTGCCCAGACAGAAGTGACATATGTTTTAAAAATGCGAGCAACTTTTTCTTTTTACTTTTGGTTGGGAGACTCCAGTGGCTCCGTGACAACTTCATAAATATGAAGTTTTCTTTTCCTTTCTTATATCATCATTTTATTTGCATACAATAATGATACAATGTTTTATCATGTTATTAAGATTTATACCTGGACAACTGTATGGCCATCGCAAATTAGGTACAGTGCAGGTTATCGAGGGTATACTCTATAACTCCTTTTTCTGTATTTAGCTGTGCCACACAAAGCATCTGGGCCTGTACTTTGAAAACATTGCTTGTACCAGTACATCAACCAGACCATTTAATCAGTCAGTCAGGCAATCAATAGTTTAGTGATTTAATAAATTATTACTTCTTTAAAGAAGAACAATGTTCTGAAACACTTAATCCTTCCTCTAACTTCTGGCTGCCTTAGCAGAGCTATTTTCAAATCCATAATAATATAATGGTAGGTGATAAGGTGGTTTACCTTTTTTTGCTGTTAAGCCAACCAGATTTTTTTATTGAAGTTCAAGAAAAAAAGTATCCCTATAATGCAACTACACTTAAATGCTGCTGAAGTGAAACTTAATCAGGGTCTGTAAGATCCCTTCTCACTAAGATACAGAAAAAAAGTTTATACTTATTAACTATGTACTAAACAGGTGAGTGAACTCATCTTGTATGAACATTTTTCAGCCATAATGACCTAGATCACAAGTAACTAAACAGTCAATGATACTGTAAATGAATGTATGATGTCCAAACCTAGTGTAAGTTACTGGGACTACTGGTGTGATAAAAGCTTACTTACAATGTCTGAATGTCACTGTGGTAATCAGCTTCCTGTCTGGTCCACTGCCTTCTTATCTCATCCGTCTGTCACCTTCCTTACTCCCTCTTAGATTTGTTCAGAATGGTTGCTCAGTGCCAAGATCTCTGCCTAACAGCTCAAGGGTTCAATTCAGCCCTCCGGTCATTGTATGGAGTTTGCTTGTTCTCCATATATGAGTGTTGGTATTCTCTGAGAACTCTGGTATTAAGATTATTTTTATTTATTTTATTTTATTTTACACTTGTTGACCGGGTTAGTCCAACTGAGCTTTTGGCTCGTTTTCAGTGGAGACTCGGGGAGAAAAGCTCCACAGTGAGTTTATAAATTTTACATACAACAGTTAAGAAATCATATTTGCAGCTAAACAAACTGCTATTAAAATAACATTTACAATAAATCATACAGAAAAAACACTCAGGTACAATGTCATCAAGGAATGATGCGTTTATAATTCCTGTTTGGTTATATACAGTGTAAGTACAAGGAATAGCAAAGGGATGAGGTGTTAATACAGTGGGACAGGGGAGTAGAAGTTAATTAAGATAGAGAGGGGAGGAGAAGAAAATGAGGAAGAAGGGATAGAAGGGAAGCATATAGAGGGAGAAGTGATCAATATAAGAAAGAGAGGACTGATGGGGGGTATAAGAAATAGAGGGCTGATAGAGGTGGAGGTATAAGAAATAGGGAGTAGAGTAATTCCAGGGAGGATGACTACAATGACAGGACCATTTGTTTGTTAGGTATCTTCGAGTGGCTAGCTTGAAATGCTTGGTATGGTCAAGGGACCTAATTTCTTGGGGGAGTTGGTTCCAAGTTGCAGCAGAGTTATAGCTGTAGAGTAAACATCCTGTTTTGGTTTTGAAGGAAGTCTTGGTCAGAGCTACATAGTGTCCTGGTTGGGGAATACTTAGATATAATAGAAAGAAGGCTAGGACAGAAAGATGGTAGATAGAGGATGGAGTGGATAATTTGTAGTTGATTAAGTAGGAGCAAGTGAGGGAATTCAAGCCAGTCCAATTATTTAAGGGATAAGCAATAGTAAGATTTATAGGTTTGGTTTGCTGCAAATCTGGCTACCTTATTATAGGTTGTTTCACGTTTTGTGCTGAGTGTGGTGTTAAGGTTTGTGAATAATTGACAGCTATAGAGAAGGGTGTGAAGAATAAATGCATGGGAGAGAGTTATTCTGGCTGTGTTGGTTAAATATCTCTTGTTTCGATAAAGAAGTCCAAGTTTCTGGTGAGTCTTTTTGATAGAATTATTTCCTTGGAAATAAAATTTAAGCTGATCGTCTATTATGACTCCCAGCAGTTTAGTGCAGGGTTCAGCAGTAATGATAGTGTTATTGATTGATAGGATGGAGAAAGTAGTTTTGAGATTGATAAGATTTTTGGGGAGGAAGAGTAGAAGCTTAGTTTTCTTAGGATTGAGAATTAATTTGTTATCACAAAACCATGTCTCTATGGTATTGAACGATGTTTGGGTAGTAGAGTGGACGTCAGATGCATTATCTGCAAAGGTGATGACAGCTGAATCGTCTGCATATTGTACCAGTGTAGAGTGGGGACAAGAGGTGTAGAGTAGGTTAGTGAAAATATTAAAGAGCAGTGGCCCAAGTATGGATCCTTGGGGGACTCCCATTGGTACATTAAGGGGGGGTGATAGTGCAGAATGGCATTTAACAGCTAGAAAACCAGAATATGGTGAGGGGAGAGAATTTTAAATGGGAGAGTTTGTCCAAGAGGACAATTATGGATTATGAAATTACATTTATACATACACACACACGCGCGTATACACACACACACACACACACACACACACACACACACACACACACACACACACACACACATATGTCAATATATAGGCACCAATAACTGTATACACTTACACATCCACACCAGTAACTATACTTAGTAGTCTTGCGACAAACAGCATCAGTGCATGGGAAATTTTAGAAAAGACAGATGTACACACATGCTCACATTAAATTTACCCCTACTCATATGCCATTGGCCATGGCCGCGAAAGACCAGTTCACTTACATGGCTAACAAATAAATAAATTAAAAAAATAAAGGTTTGATGAGCAAGAACACATATCACATGCATCTCTCACACTAACATGAATGCTAGAGCTTGTGGCTGCAAGCAAAATTTCATGAGAAATAATTTATTTTCTGAGGTTTTCAGTGTATGGAGCACTAAACACTTAAAATGCCATCTATCAATAAATACACATGCTCAGGCATGTGCAGACACACACACACATACTGACATACACACACACACATGGAAATACACATGCTATGGACAGGAAGTTGTGTTAAAAGAGATTTCAATGTAAACAAGGCACACAGGATAGGTGCCAACATTTAGAATAAAGAAGACCATTTGCTAAGAAAAATAAATAAATATTACCTTAATTAAAGAGTGGCAAAAGGGGTATGGGTTCGGTGGCTGAAGCGGTGCAAGAGTAAATACAAAATGAAACAGTAGGTCTTGCTTTCTGGGCAGTTTGACATAAACAAGATTTCTGCTTACATTTAGTTTTAGTTATCTCAGCACCTGGGGAGAAAATTAATTGCATGGAATGTTGTTTATATATCTTTAAAATTACTTTGATGAACTGTTTTGGCTAAAACTTCAGCTTGGGGATTTGCGCCTGGAATTCAAGAACTAAGCTGGCACTGTTGTAGGGCTTTACGATGGTGAGCTGAGTCAAGGAGTGACTTTATTTCTGTAAACTAATGTGCATCAGCTTGACCTTGGCTGACATGGCAAGCAGTAACAAGGTCAAGACTTGAAGGAACATGCTAGTGTATCACTCCAGGTGAGTTTTGTCAAAACATCAGCCACAAATGAACCGCTACTTAAGAAAGGGATTTTTTGAAAATGTATAGTCAAAATAGTTTTTAATACAGCCTTCAACTGAAATGATAACTCCTATTACACCACATACAAAGTGGTGCATTGTAATGTGCTGCTGGTCGCAGTCCTTATTTAGCAGCACACATGCATGGCTGACATGTGGCATCTTATTTTTCAGTGCAGTCTTCCTTCTACCTACTTTTACTACTGTGAATCAAGAATAAATGAGATTTTAAATTCTTTCAGCATCACAGAGTGTGTGTTTTACTTCAGCGTGTAGAAGATCAGCATTTTCAAACATAATTATATGACTCCAGAAAACAGAGGTGATGTGCCTTTGATATGTCAGTTATTTATGAAACAACCGTAGCATTGCCCATATGATACTTTGTCACAAAACTACATTTATTTCATTTGCATGGTCTTTGTAGTTATAAATTACATATTCCCTTGAAAACAGGCATTGTTATAGGTTGTTTATCTAAATAATTGAACTTATCATTTCAGCAGTTGGGCAGAGTGTAAACTGTCTTTTCTTAACAGGGCTGTTTTTTGGATATATGAAGGCACCTTAAAGAATCAAGGCCTTTCATAGCAGTACAACTGGCCAAGGCCATTTAGATGCAAATCACTCTGCTTAGTATAAATATATATTTTATTTACATTATTAAAATGGGAATGTCTAACTGGGAAGGTTCAGCCTCAGTAGAGTCTCGGGGAGAATACCGAATACAATACATTAATGAAGAGTACATATTTAACATGCAGTGTGTTCATTGCAAAACCACACAAGAGGAAACTATTTTCTGAACATCACAAGAAAAATGAATGAAAGTAACTAGTTGTATACAGAAAATACAATGATAATGAACAAAGAGCAAGCACATTCATAACTAGTTGCAAAGAAAATCATCAGAGAGTTAAAAAAAATTCAGAGAGCAAACATGTTCAGGTCTATACATAACTGAACTAGTTAGGTCAAGGTAACATGGACATACTGCTATACAATATAACACAGTGATTTATAAAATAAATATCTGTAAGTTGGAAACCAATTGGGAGGTAAAATCTAGCAATGAATGATGATTGTGGTATAAAGTCTTAGAAGCACCGATGAAGAAAATTTTGATGGATTTGAGCTTAACAACATAATCTAAGCTTTGTACAGAGATTTACTTGTGTGAGTGTTAAGACTTCTTTAAGGAATCATGAGGATTCATACAGTCTTGTGGAAAATACATGGCACTGCATGTAAACAATAAAATAATTAAATCTAACTGACACCACAATTGCAATTCAAGTTCTTTCATAGTTTGGCAGTTAGCAAAGTTCTATATGCATTCCTCATATAATTGCTCATAATTTTGTTGGGAATTTGTTCTTTTTTTCAGTGAAAGCTGAGAATTTAGAATCCCCATGCCTTTTGGATAACTTTAGAATGGTGGTGAGGTGATGAGTAGAATGTCTGATAATAAGAAGTTATGTTCTTACCGTAACGTTCCATGTTAGTTGTCTTCTTCTCGCCTTCATTCTTGCTGGATGGGTTCGGAGCGACTCGGCCTATACTATAGCTCGAGAGCTATTTTTACCGGCTCGAGGCAGCCCTATAACCCACAATACCATGCGCTAACTCCCCAGATCTCGTTTGGAAGCTAAGACATAGTATAAATATATTATTATAGTCCTCATATGCAAGTACGGACTCCCTGCTAGTAACACTAAAGATACGGGGAAACCGTAACATGTTGTATCTCAAGAAATGGAAGGACTCAGAGACCTCAAGTCTGTCCAGGCTAGGGGGCAGGAGGGAGGGACGCAAGAAAGAAGGCGAGAAGAAGACAACTAACATGGAACGTTATGATAAGAACATAACTTCTTAATGTTAAGTTGTCATTCTCGCCTTCATTCTTGCTGGATGGGACAGCGTCCCTAGCACCTTGGTCCTGGGTGGCTCAATGGAACAGACTCCTGAGTACAGTGGAACCAAACTCATCTCTTTTTCTGGAGGCTATATCAAGTTTGTAATGGGCAATAAAGGTATGTTGGGAAGCCCATGTAGCTGCTGCACATATGGCATCTAATGGTAACCTTGCTTGAAAAGCCGTTGATGTTGATAGTGCCCTGGTTGAATGAGCCTTACGCCTAGACGGAAGTTGCCTGTGTCTCAACTCATAGACAAAGGTAATAATAGATGTCAACCATCTGGAGAGAGTAACCTTTGATACTGGAAGCCCTTTCTTTCCTGCAGCATAAGAGAGAAAGAGCTGGTCTGACTTTCTGAGTTGTTTTGTCCTGTCTAGATAATACCGTAGTTGGCGATGAACATCCAATGAATGTAATTTCTATTCAGCCCTGTTGGAATAGTGTGGGAAGAAGACAGGCAAGTCAGTGGAGTGGTTTAGATTTGCTTCAGAGGACACTTTCGGTAGGAAGGAAGGATTTGTTCTGAGAGTTACCCTGTCTTTGTGAAAGACCAAATAAGGGGGACGGACAGACAAGGCTTGAAGTTCTGATACCCTTCTGGCAGATGTTATGGCTACTAAAAACAGAGTTTTCCAAGAAAGAAGCTTGAGGGAGCAAGAGGCTGCAGGTTCAAAGGGAGGCAGAATCAATGAGGTTAGAACCAAATTCAAATCCCATTGTGGGGGCGGATCCTTAATTGGAGGTCTAAGCAAAAAGATGCCCTTGAGAAAGGCTTTACAGAGTTTGTGGGACATAATATTTGCTTCTGAGAGCCCCACATGAAAATTAGCAATGGCTGCTAATTGTACCCTGATAGTGGCTGACGATGACCCTGAATGAAAGAGTTCCGCCAGAAAGTCTAGAACCTTATGAATGGGTGCATGGAAAGGATCTAAGGACCTAGCTTGTGCTCAGAGCGAAAAACGCTTCCACTTACTCGCATACGTCTTCCTAGTATTGGACTTATGGGAAGCCAGAATGATATCACAGACAGGAGAAGAAATAAGGGGAAGCCTGGCTATGGCTCGAAGTGGAGCAACCAAGCTGTGACGTTGAGGGAATGAAGAGACTGATGCAGCTTGCCCGTGAAATGGGTCAACAGATCCGGAAGGGGTTCCAGATGCCAAGGCTGTTCCAGTAGGTAACTGTGCAGGAACGGAAACCATACATGTCGAGGCCAAAATGGAGCAATGAGGATCATTTTGGATCTCAATGCGGTTGCTTTCTGAATTAATTGCGGGATCAATGGTAAGGGAGGAAAGGCATATAGAAGACCCCGGGGCCAATCGTGAACAAGAGTGTCTCTGGAGGCATGGCCTGGTAGAGGAAAGAGTGTGAAGACGTCGAGACACTTGCTGTTTTGAGGAGTTGCGAAAAGATCACAGCAAGGCTGGCCCCACTTCTGAAATATTCTGTCTGCTACCGCTTGATTTAGATACCACTCGTGAGGCATGAGGATAGTTCTGCTCAATCTGTCCGCTATGACGTTGGACTTCCCGGGGATGTGCGTTGCTATCAGAAACCGTTGAGAGGAAATCGCCCATTTCCAAAGCCTGAGTGCTTCTCGACATAGGGGGTAGGACTTTGTTCAGCCCTGCTTGTTTATGTACCACACCACAGACATATTGTCCATTTGAATTGCTTTAGTCCCTGTGGGAAGAGAGCTCTGAAGGGCTTGCAACGTTAAAAGCACCGCCCTCATCTCCAGGACATTTATGTGCAGGTAGCGTTCTAATTGTTGCCAAGTGCCCTGGACCATCCTGCCCTGATAGTGCCCCCCACCACCCGAACAGGGAGGCATCCATTGTCACCGTGGCAACTGAGGGGGGGGGGAACAAAGGGTCTGCCCTGAAAAAGCTGAGGGTAAACCATCCACCAGGAGAGATGATTCTTGCATGATGGGGGTTATCAAGATGTTGTGAGTCATTGGGAGCTGTTAAAAGGACCACTGAGAAAACAGCATCCACTGGAGGAGCCTCATGTGGAAGCAGGCTAATGGGAGTAGAAGAATCGCCGCTGCCATGAGGCCTAATGCTTTCAATACTAGCTTGACTTGAACTCTGTTGGAGTGAAACAGGGACTGAACATTCCGCCTTATGTCTGTCACTCTCTGAGGTGGTAATATTGCAGACATTTCTGTGGTGTTTAATACGGTGCCTATGAAGTTTATACATTGACAAGGAGGATTTTGCAAAATTTATAGAAATAGCTAGATTGTTGCAAAGTTGAATAGTGTAATCCCTGGCCATTATAAGATGCTGCTTGGTGGTAGTGGAAATGAGCCAGTCGTCTAGATATGGAAACACCTGGAATCCTTTTTGTCTCAGATGAGCCATGACCACTGCCAAGCATTTGGTGAACACCCGGGGGGCTGTAGTGAGACCAAAGGGCAGGGTTCTGAATTGATAATGACTGGCTCCCAGCCGGAAGCGGAGAAACCTCCTGGAGCACCTGTGTATCTTTATATGATAGTACGCGTCCTGGAGGTCTAACGAGCACATCCAGTTGTCTCTGCCCAAAAAGGGTAGAATGGACTGCAGTGTTACCATCTGGAATTTTGTCTTTTGAACAGAGTTGTTCAATCTGCTGAGGTCCAAAATGGGTCTCCAGTCTCCAGTCTTTTTTGGTACCAAAAAGAATCTGGAGTAGATACCGGATCCTAGCTGATCTGCTGGAACTGCCTGGATGACTCTTTTTTCTAACAGCCTTTTTATTTCTAGCTGTGCCTGACCCCTTTGTGCGGGTGGTACTTCTGGTAGGGGTCTTGGTGGTTGTACCGGAGGGGAAGTGTAGGGAATTTTGTAACCCTCGGATATGATCTTCTGTACCCATGTGTCTTGGGAGAGGGATTGCCAGGCTTCCGGGTACAGAGATAATCTTCCCGCGACTGCCTCCGAAGGCGGACAGTCGGGCAGCTTCTCAGGGATGCTGAAAGGGTTGGTCAGGGAAAGATTCCCAGGAACCCTTGTTCTGTGGACCCCCTCTGCCCCTGGGGCGGCATCTGTTATTATTCCCCCCTCTGCCTCTGGGGGGAAATTCACCACGTGCGGCAGGTGCGACTCCCTGAGGTTTGCGGAACCACATCTTTCCACCCCTCTGTCCCTTAGGATAAGGTCTAGAAGGTGTGGAAAAATGGACTCCCACGGCAGAGAGAGTCTTACCATCTTGCTCGCATCTGGTGAGGGTATTCTTCACCTGAGGTCCAAACAATTCTGAACCATCAAAGGGGGTGTTGGTGAAGGATGCCTTGAAGGGATCGGCAAAGTTCCAGAGTCGCATCCAAGCGTGATGTCTCAACACAACACCTGTGCCTGCGGCCCTACTTGCTCCATTGGCTGTGTAGGAGATAAGCCGCATGGAGGAGTTAACAATGGAGTTCAGGGTGGCCAGTTGGGAGTTCATCTTGTCCTTATACCCCGCAGCAGAAGGATCCTGTACAGTTTCACCCAGTTCTTTGAGCAAATCTCTCTGAAGGCGGGTGAAATGACATAAATAGTTCAGCGATCGCATAGTAAAGGTCACTGAAGCAAATGTTCGCTTGCCGTACCTGTCCATGGTCCTGGACTCTTTGTTAGGAGGATGAACAGGTACAGAAGGATCAGCCAATTCCTTCTTAGTGGCTGCTGCTACCACCATAGCATCAACTGAAACACCTTTGGTGAGAAAGGATTTGTCCTCTGGTGCAGAAATAAATTTAGAGGGCCTCCTAGGGGTAGGTTCCATTGAATCAGGAGCTGCCCACGCCTTTCTAGCCACTACCTCCATTAGTGGGTCAAAAGGGGGAGACACCCAGGAGATGGAAGGGCGAGATCCAAAGGCGTCAAGGTAAACCGACTCGTCCTCGGAGGGTTTGAGAGTGGACCAATTTCCTCTCTGTTTTAGGATCTCTAGGATGTCTGAAAAAGAGACATCCTCAGAGGGGGATCTCGGGGAACCCTCCAACTCAACCAAGTCGGTGTCTGATGTGACGGGCTCGGGGGAATCTATGTGCTTCCTCTTGCACTTTCTTTTCCTAGGGGGTTCCCCTGAAGCTTCAGGGGAGGCCTCGGAAGAGGAGGAGACACCCAAAGTGGGTACCTTATGCTTTGGATCTCTGCTGTCAGATGCAGGAGGATGGCCAGAGACCGTAACAGGCACTGTAGAGGGAGGAGCTGCAGAACTTAACATTGGAGTGGACACTGGGTCCAGCACACTCCTCATCACCTTGAAGGCTCCCCTATCAGGTACCAAGTGAAGTCCCGGCTCCGCTGCCGGCACCGACAGAGAAGGCTCTGAGAATGATGTCACAGCCGAACTAACCAGAGCTGAAGCTCCGAGAGGGAGAGCGGGGTCGGACAAGGGTCTGATGCCACTCACCCCCTCAGAGCCGACAGTGGAGTCCCAGCGCCCGGACCTCTCCACGGATGGAACCAATGAAGAGGTCAGAGCCAACGACACCGGAGCCGAAGGTGGAAGTATCGGCTCTGACATGGGCAAGGTTACGGTTCCGATAAACTCTGGCTCCGAACTCGAGAGGTGAATCGGAGGAGGAATCGATAGCGGTACCAAAGGAGCCACAGGCTGATGAGATGGGCTTTGGAGCATTTGGGCTAGTGCCTGAGATTTTATGAGCCTACTGACCACCCTCTCAATGTCGTGGTCGGAAAGCCTGGATGACCTAGATGAGTGAGTCCTATGACTCCGCTCTGATAGGAGAGGGGATCTCGGAGCCGATCGGACGGATTCTAGTGAGGGGGATCTAGAGCGCTTGCATGCTGGGGTCGGCTCCGATGCAGGTTTCGGAGCGGACACCACTTTGCCCGCCTCGGATCCGATTGGAACCGATGTCAGAGCCATCTCAATAATGCCAGCCCTCGACTCAGAAGCTGGAGCCGAGGGTTTGGCGGTTTTTGAAGACTTCCCAGAGCCAGACTTGGACGAGGAGTCATCAGGCTTTAACAAGCCCCTTAAGATGAGCTTATTACGGCACTCCTGCAGGACTCTTGAACTAAACCCGTGACAGACGGAACAAGAGTCCTGCAGGTGTAAAGGCCCTAAGCAGTAGACACAAGAAGTGTGACCGTCTGTCAGAGACATTTTCTGACAGCACGAGTCACACTTTTTGAATCCCGAGACCTTAGTGTCTTTGGACATAGTCCTAACAGCAAACACAGTAATCACAGTCAGTCCACACACACACTCAACTTAAAACTAAGACAAAAGTTAATGGAACTGACTAAACCCACACACAGACACTGTAAGGGGTGGGGAAAACTAAGGTAAAGCCCATAGGCCCAAAGATAAAAATTAACTAAAGAAGGGAAGAAGGGCTACAAAAGGGCTGTAATGAATAAAACAATCAATAGGGACCTAACAAAGGGTATCTATCTGGAAAAATTACCTGAAAATTAGTTCTATAGAAAAGAATTCTCTTTACTGACCTGAGCCGGTAAAAAAGGCAACCTCGCAGTGAAGCGACAAATGAGATCTGGGGAGTTAGCGCATGGTATTGTGGGTTATAGGGCTGCCTCGAGCTGGTAAAAATAGCTCTCGATCTATAGTATAGGCCGAGTCGGAGCCAAGGATCGGCTCCGAACCCATCCAGCAAGAATGAAGGCGAGAATGACAACTTAACATTACAAGCTTGGATTCTCAAGTTTGCTGACATATAATAGTGCAGGACATTTGGGATTATATAGAAGTCTGTTCTCTAACTTTAGCTAATAGCAAGGTAGTGCTTAAACTTAAGCTAGTGGATATCCCTTTGTACTTTATGAAAGGCAGGATTTAATAATGAACACAAAAATGCACTCTGTCTCATGTAACTAGCATTTTATCATGTTGTGTATGAAAACAGATCACTTTCATCTACCCTCCATGCAATGGAAGCATAGTACCTTTAGGAACCAAAGGGGGCCTGCATAACCAACAGCTGGGGGGGGGGATTCTAAACGGTATCACCCATATGATACAGAGTTCAGTGTTTGCCATTACTCATGTCAATTCTTGAATTACTGACGTCTGTTAACAGCTTTCAATCACCTCCATGTTTAAGTTGTAGCATGGCTAGCTAGTCTCATTGCTTAAGTAAGCTTATATTTGGTATGGAGCCAAAATAACAGTACAGAAATACACACTGCCACCTGTACTTCCTGCAACTGCTTGCTTTTGTACTGAAAATATTAATCTCTTATATTAGGTAACAGTTTCCATCGGAATTCTCCACTGCAGCGCTACTTCTGCTAAGGCTCTCATGCTGTAATCACAAGAGTTTCCTGCAAGATGACAGTATTGTGACATCACCAATGATATTTTATCCTAACTTCCTTGTAAGTTATATAGCTAGTTTTAAAACTCACTTGGTCAGTCCAAAATGCAAATTCATATTCACATCTGTTTAGGTATGTATTAACTAAGCACTGTTATACAAATTGTGACAACATAAAGATATGACATGAGGTATGTTAATCCCCAAAGGCCAGGTCAAAAAGATGTGTGGTAAGAGATCTTTAAAATCATCAAGGGTAATCTTCAATTGCCCTAGTTTTAAATTTAGGGCCCATGGAAAGCAAAGCAACATTCACTAGATGAATCCAGCTAAACCTTTAGAACCTCCAACAGCCCATGGTTGGAAAAAGGTGCTTTTACTAGAGAATAAATTAAAGTAAAGGGACCCAAGTTATACAGGACAAGGTAGACCAGGACTAGAATTATAACTGATATATAACCAGACCTGTAGCTAGTACACACTCTATAGTTTCTGGCATTGTGGTCGTAATAAGATACCCTACTGTGTAGATAGGCTAGGCTGTGAGGTGTTGACAATTAAGATCTGAGTCAGGAAGCCCCAGGTACAAGCCATTACAGCAGTCCAACTGCTTGGAGCTCCAAAAAAAAAAAAAAAATATATATATATATATATATATATATATATATATATATATATATATATATATATATATATATATATATATATATATATATATATATATATATATATATATATATATATATATATATATATATATATATATATATATATATATATATATATATATACAAGAACAAACCAACAGGCTAGTAGGTAAAGAGTGAATTGTATGCCAGGAAACTAACAGAAAAAATAACAAAATCAATCACCACAGAGAAGGCAGACAAAAAAACAGTTTAATCCAACTCAGATACAGTAAAACATATGGTAAGCTCTTTCATGGAATTATCTGCTTCTTCAGATCATCATAAAAGTTTTAAAACCAATCAACATATATAAAGTAAAAGCAACCAATCAATAGCCACACATTTATCACATGGACAAAACTAATTCACAAAACAGCTTCCATTCAGAAATTTAGAACCAATAAAATCAATGCCTCAATGGGCGTGCTTTTAGGGTGGGCTTAATAGAAACTACATCATTCAGACCTGGAAACTAGTCTATTTTAAAGGAGATTAAATTCTTTAAGTTCTATTTTAGTAATACTGTCCCCTATTCTTAAGTTATCATATGCAGTTTCTAAGACAGCAAATTTAAACGAGTGCTGCCCCCCAAAATCTTTAACATGTTTGACCAGTGGATTTGTAAGTTTATCATTCTGTATGTCACCTAAATGTTCAAGGATCCTGTCCTTGAACATACGGTTAGTCTTTTCCAAATAAAAACATTCACATGCTATACACTTTGCATAATATATTACATTAGAAGTTCTACAGTCAGTGTAAAAAGTAATGCAGATTTTATGGCCAGACCTAGGATGTACAAACAAATCAGTGGTCCAAACCCATTTGCAAGCAGTACAGCATATACAGGGAAAAGTCCACATGTTCAAAGGTCCTAGATTTAAAAATAGAACTTTTGTAGCATAGTTGACATTTAAGGAATAAATTATTGCAAAAAGAGAACTGAAGTGCAGAACCAATAATTTTTCTGACAGACTCATCAGTCAGTAACACTGGCCAATATTTCTTCACTATATCACAAGCTATACCAATATTACTTGAGCAAGTAAAAGTCATATGAGGGGAAACAGAACACATCACAGTATTCATTACATCCCTCATATCTTCAGTCCTATCAGAAAAATAAGGCGCTGCTGTAGTGTCTGTATACAGCAAAATTTCTGTGGCTAAATTATTAACCTCTTTACCAGAATAGCCTTTATTAATAAAACTGGACAAAACACGTCCAGGGAATTCAGTGACCATGCTGAAGGCTTTAATAACAGCATTACTGGCTATTCTAGGAGGGTTCCCTTTACAAGTATGGATCATTTCCAGTATTTGTTAACAACGGACATGAATCTTCTTATGCAGGTTTCTGCTGAATTGTTGACTGATGAAGTGAATGCTGACACTGAGAATGACACTTCTTTTATGATGACTTTAAAGGAACTAGAAAACAAACTGTTTAAGTGGCTGCAATGGCAGCGTTTACATTTAGAAGCCGCATTACATTTAAAACTTGTCCCAAGAGGTCTACAAATTTTGGAGATGCCAACATATTGTGACCACTACCCGGAGTTATTGAAGCATTGGCAAACACTTAATCCACAATTAAGTTTTGATTATATGAGGCTGTTAGTTTAATTTTTTTTAACCAGAAGAAGATTCCCTGCTGGCTAATATTAATAAGGCTAAGAGCAATATTTTTCATAGATTTACTACAGAACAGCATTAGATAACTATTTGAAAAATTAATTATCAAGGTGCTGCTTACTGTGCTGGAACTGAAGTCTTTTTAAGACACTAAGTCTTGTTGGCTGGGTTTTGCTGAACACAAAGTCTAGTTATAGTTGCATTTACAGTCTTTGCACACAGAAACTTGCAGAATGTACACTGATGAAAGAATATACTTTGCAGCACAACACTGTTACTTTAAGAGCAGTAACTAATAAATAACTTATTCTTATAACAAACCACACAGACTACTGTTGCAGCTTTAGTTACACTGTACCACTTTACTTTTTGATTAGCATAGAAGATAATTCTCCTGTACATTACCTCTGAAAAAGTGTGTTCCTACCAAAATACCTCTAACAATTTTATCTGCTACAGTCTTTTTATAGTGTTTTTAGATCTTGTTTTTTCTTCTTCTCAGTATTCTATTTTGGACTTTGTATGGAAACATTTGTTTGCTGATGTTTTCAGGAAAGCATGTAATAGAATTGTATTGTCTATAAGGAAACATTTTGTGGGAAGATGCTGACTTGATAAAAGCATGTCCATTCAAACTTCCTTGCTTGACAGTGTAAGAAAACATGTCTTTAAAGAAACATATGACAAAGACATGTACATATTGTTTTTCTGTTAAAAGCATGTCCATTCTTTAAGGAAGCTGGACAACTTCCTTGCTGACAGTGTGAAATGCATACAGAATTTTTTTTTTTTTTTTTTTTTTTACATTTTTGCTGAGTCTGTAAGGAAACATGCCCATTAAGCAGATTCCTTATTTTTCAAGGCACATTTAGTATGGATGATGATTACATATTGCTAAGCTCTATTTCTAAATTTAAACAAGCTTTATTTTATACCTTATTGATTTTGCATATTTGTAGCAGAATTACTTTCAACCTTAATACACTCTAACAGTTCTCATTTTTTATTTTTAAAACATACTTAAAACACTTTATACTGATATGTATTTTTGATGAGATTAAATAGAAAACACATTAGGAAACAAAACCTTTAGTCTTTTTTTGATACAACAAGTCAAAATGCAATTTTACATAGTTAATACAATGATATCAAGTATTACTATGAAAACTGAATGTATCTAACAACTTTTTTCTTTTGCAGACCATTCTGTGAAAATATTCCATCAGTTATGGGTTGTGTCTGCTATAGTTTTATTTTTTTAACTTGATTAATTTATTGTTTTGCAATCACAGAATTTAATTTATGACTTAGAACTCTTTCATTAACTCTTTGCAACTGTTGAATTAACTGTTTACTTTTATTAATCATTTTATACCAAAAGATTAGAGACAGACTAATATCTATAAGAGACAAGAACTGTGTGCTACTGAAAATGTTATTTAGTGCTAAGATATACAGTTTCAATGTAATTTTAACCATCTTTCTGCAGTACTGCTTATACAGTATAAAACTGAGAATGTACCCCTCCCCCTGTAGTATTACAGTATTGTTTATTTGCTTTATGCTGTGAGAATAGAATGTATATCAGCCTAACATTTTGGTTATACATTTGCTTTATTAGATTACTAACAAACTATGGACCTTTGATTTGATCATTTTTGGCCATTTTCAAAGACAAAATATATTTTTATAAAGCTTTTGCTGTTTACTACTACTAGTAGGTATTTATACTCTCTTGCATAATTTATTTGAATTGTTTGTATACTATGGCCCATTTGCTGGCTGTACTTGATGTAACTGAGGTTTTTTACTTTTAACATTTACTTGCAAACAGATTATTAATGACATTGTATGCACAATTGTGATGTTTTATTACAATTACCAAATAGTACTACATGTGAACATTTAACACTTATGTTTTAATAACAATAATGGTTTAGAAAAACTCAAGACACTTGTCTGGCAATCAGTCGTTTTTTTTTTTTTTTTACTTTATTTGCCCAACATTTCCTGTAACTGTTTATTCAGTCTAGGAAGGCTCACATTTCAGACTCTGTAAACTATAATTAGCCCTTTTAGCATTTTTTAACCATCTGTTAATACACTTGCAACTTGACAGTAGAATGCAGTTGTAAAACACTTAGAATTATATTTGAGATTTGTATAACTATGGATTTATACTGCATAAATAGACATTATTTTACAATTAGCTTACATATTTTCTAACTTGGATTTCAAATTTTTTTTATTTAACTGCAAGACTGCTTGACTAATACCATCTGTGATTTTATTTTTTTTAATTGTCTATCAGAACTTTAACTGTTTGGTGTGGTGTTACTATGCAATTAAAAAAATTGTAAAAAACAAAATAGATATTAGCTTAACTAACACATGTTTATATTTACATTATTTATATTTCTATTGTCTGCCTTTAATTTTTGTGGATTTTAGCAGATGTACTTTAGAGGAAAAGAAAATGCATGCATGTCAGTCTTGTGACTTCAGATTTTTACTGTTATTAACTACTCTCATTTGATTTTTATGCACTAGAACTGTTTTGTTTACCTTTTGACTGCGCTATGAGAATGGGTTATACACTCTACTTTACTGTAGTACTGATAAATGTCTTGCTTTAACTAAATGAAAGTAAAACATTTGAGAATAATTTGTTCATACATCAGATCCTGCTATGTATGCTTAACCATTTTTAAAACATAAACATATTATAAAATATACCTTTTTGTACAGATCAGCTGTAGTTTCCTGCTGTTTTGCAATGTTTTCTTAAGCTCAGCTGTTGCATGCAGGAAGCCAGTCTCTGTCAGTTCAGCTAATTTATTTTTTTATCCTGTAACTGCTGTTTAAGAGTTTCCTGTAATGCTGCATGGTCTTTCTGATATTTTGTACTAACCTGTTCTGCTGAATCTAAAACTCCTATGCACTTTTGAAAAAATGTTTGCATAACTTGTCTAAACTTCCTAAACTCTTTGTGTCTGTCTTTTAGAAGTTTATTACATTCTTTTGTAACAAAATGTACTAGAGATTCTGTCAATGACTGATCTGACTGTTATTGTAACCCTGAAATAAACCTTTGACATGTGGTGACAGGACATAACTGTTCAACATCTGAATATAATGGAAGCACTTTACCCGTAGTTAATTCTTTATCAAGAAAATGTTTATCTTTACAGTCTATTTTTTGAGCAATAGCATGCAAAACATTTTTATGGCATGGCACACAAAATGCAGTTTCTGTTAAGTTACACAACAAACATTTACTATGATATGCTTCATTTTTTTATTGCAGATACCAATCAAATGTTACAACCCACTTGCATAATGCCTGTATGTCAACTTGTCCTAATAAGGTTTTATATTTACTAATGTGCTGTGTATATCAACATTGCAGTTTACTCCATATTTTATCTGATTGTTTTGCTACTTTAAGAGTAAAGCTTGGCTTACACCTGCTTGAATTCTGTCTAATAGCATCCATACTACAAATGTGACACAGAAAAAGGTCTTACCACTTAGCAAGAAAGCAGGTGATCAGGCTGTTGCAGATGGCTGGAAATTTTTTGGAGTGACTCGAGAAGCTGGTGAAACACAGCAGGCAGTGAGCTGCTGTGAAAAGTTGGTGTTCACCTTTATTGGAGAATTTATGGCACTGTGACTTTCCTGCACTACAGGCTCAATCTGGATTCAGACATCTGACAAACTTTACTGCTGCAAGCTGTATAAACTGGAGTATTTCTGTTTAGGATTTACACATATGTACAAATGTTGGTTACTACAACTTCAGTGAAGTGACCCTCTGCAGGCATCACTCCCCCTGTTTTGGAATGCAGGCTCGGCTCACCATTGAAAAATTAATTATCAAGGTGCTGATTACTGTGCTGGAACCAAAGTCTTCTTAAGACACTAAGTCTTGTTGGCTGGGTTTTGCTGAAATCAAAGTCTAGTTATAATTGCATTCACAGTCTGTTGCACACAGAAACTTGCAGAATGTATACTGATGAAAGAATATACTTTACAGCACAACATTCTGTTACTTTAAGAGCAGTAGCTAATAACTTATTCTTATAACAAACCACATGGACTACTGTTGCAGCTTTAGTTACACTGTACCACTTTACTTTTTGATCAGCATAGAAGATAATTCTCCTGTACATTACCTCAGAACAAGTGTATTCCTACCAAAATATCTCTAACAATTTTATCTGCTACAGTCTTTTTATAGTGATTTTAGATCCTGTTTTTTTTCTTCTTGGTATTCTATTTTGGACTTTGTATGGAAACATCTGTTTGCTGGAAAGCATGTAATAGAATTGTATTGTCTTTAAGGAAACATTTTGTGGGAATATGCTGACTTGATAAAAGCATGTCCATTAAAACTTCCTTGCTTGACATTGTAAGAAAACATGCCTTTAAGGAAACATATGACAAAAACACATACAGATTGTTTTTTCTGGTAAAAGCATGTCCATTCATTAAGGAAGCAGGTCAACTTCCTTGCTGACAGTGTGAAATGCATACAGAATTATTTTTTTACATTTTTGCTGAGTCTGTAAGGAAACATGTCCATTAAGAATATTCCTTTTTTTTCAAGGCACAGTCATTTAGCATGAATCATCATCATCTTTCTGCTGTTCCCATTAGGAGTCACCACAGCAGATCATCTGTTTCCATTTCTTCCTGTCCTCTGCATCTTGCTCTGTCACACTAACCACCTGCATGTCCTCTCTCACCACATCCATAAATCTTATTTTAGGCCTTCCTCATTTCCTGTTACCTGGTAGCTTCATCCTTAGCATCTTTTCCCAATATACTCAGCATCCCTCCTCAGCACATGTCCAAACCAACGTAATCTTGCCTCTCTGGCTTTGTCTCCAAACCTTCCAACCTGGGCTGACCTTCTAATATGCTTATTCCTAATCCTGTCCACCCTCGTCACACCCAGTGCAAATTGTAACATCTTTAACTCTGCCACATCCAGCTCTAACTCCTGCCTTTTTGTCAATGCCACTGTCTCCAACCCATATAGGTTCATATGTTCATAGGTTCATACTAGGCTATCTGCCCTAGGGCATTTATAAGCCTAGCCAGAGTATGTTTGGCTTTCGCCACCCATTTTAAATTAATTTTGCTATGCCCTTTTTCGAGGTTAGTATACTGTGCCTCTGTCTAACAGTGGCACAGAAGTGATACCCGGGGTAAACCTATGATCTCCCATCCACTCATCAAGATTCCTCTTGAAGAGAGTCAATGAGGGATTCTGCCTAACCTGGACTGGGATTTTATTCCATAGTGAAGGGAGCCTCTGGGTTATGAATCTGTCCCTCCAGCATGTCCTATTTATTTCAGTGCTGAGGTTCAAGTCTCTCGAGCGTGTAGCTCGATGGGATTTGGATTTTTTGAGGTGCAGTATGTCCCTTAATTCTGTGTTGGACATGGCCTTATACGTCAGGCACAGGTCACCTCTGAGCAGTCGGTATGCCACTGAGTAGAGCTGGAGTTTCTTTAACCGGCAGCATATGGCATCTGTTTGAGCCCTTTGATCCTCTTGGTGAGGTACTTTTGGGGTCTTTCCAGTTGCTGCAGGTGTTTGGTAAGGTACATCCCAAAAGGGGCATTGTACTCGATTATGGGCCTGATGAGGGATGAGTAAAGAGGCACGATGACCTCCCCTAATCTAGATGTGAATCCCTTCATGATTAGGTGGGCTATATAAAATGTTTTTCTAACCACTTTGGCCACGTGGTTGTCAAATGAGAGCTTGCTATCAACTTGGGTCCCCAGGTCCCTAATGACTTCTTCTGTATTTAATGGATTACCACCTATGTGGTAATTTGTGGGCACTTTGTTTTTGCCAAAGGGGATGACTATACACTTTTTGGCATTTAGCTTGAGGCCATGGCTCTGGCACCAGTTGTCTGTTTCTATGAGGCCCTTTTGGAGGATGCTTGTGTCGGCTGGAGAGTCGATTATGGCACCCAGTTTGCAGTCATCTGCGAACTTGGTCAGCCACAGTCCTTCCGTGTTGGCCTGTACCTCTGAGAAATATATACCAAACAAGAGAGGTCCCAGGACTGAGCCTTGTGGGACGCCACTTGTAACTGGTTTGGAGTCTGACATGGCTCCAGCAATTCTAACCATGTGGTTTCTGTCTTTGAGCCAGTTTGCAACCCATCTAGTGACATAGGGGTTTATATTTAAGCTGGTGAGCTTATCTATAATGCCCGAGTGGGGTATTGTATCGAAGGCTTTTGCGAGGTCCAGATAGGCTGTGTGGACCACCTTCCCTTCGTCAATGGCCTTGGTGACTGTTTCAAAGAAGTCAACTAGGTTTAAGAGGCAGGATCTGCCCTTAACAAAGCCAAACTGGGTAGGATCCAGTGTCTGCAGGTCCCCAATATCTTTATTTATGAGGTCCATAATGATCCTTTCCATAGCTTTGCAGACCAAGCTAGTCAGGCTTATGGGGCGATAGTTTCCAGGGTCCGTTGAGGCACCACCTTTGTGGAGAGGGACCACTGCTGCTGTACACCACTCTTTGGGTACATATCCTGTAGTAAGGCTGAGATTGAACAGTAGTTTTATGTTTGGGTTTAGCTCTTCTTGGAGTTCATGTAGGATGCAGCCTGGGACACCGTCTGGTCCCATTGATGCTGTGTTTTTTGCTTTGGAGAGGGCGGCTCCCACCTGAGCATCTGAGATGTCGGGGGGGGGCAGCACTCTGCTGGGATAGATATTTGCCCTTTTGGTGGAGAGGGGGGGGAGAAGTTTGCGCTGAACCTGTCAGCTAGGATGTTGGCAATGTCTGTGGGATCAGTGTATTTTTTGTCATTTTGGACTAATTCTGAGCATATCTGTGAATTCCCACTCAGGTTCCTAACATAACTAAAGAAAGCCTTGTGATTATCTTTAGTGTCCTGTGCAATTTTTCTCTCGAAGCTGGCCTTTGACGATTTTATGAGTGCTCTTAGTTTTTTGCTAATACTGATCAGAGATGCCTTCCCTTTTTGGGATTTTGCTCTGTCATGTAGTAGCTTCCTCCTTCTATTGTATAGTTTGTTTATGGCTGGGGTCCACCAGATAGGTCGTCTGCCTTTGGAGGATTGGGTCTTGGTTTAATTTGGGATTGCATGATCCATGCATTCCTGAAGGTGTTCATAGAATGCATTTATAAAGGATTCTGCGGTCTGGGCCGTATTTTCCACAGGCCCGGGGGCTTTGAAGGATTCCACCTCAGTTTTGAGGAGTGTGAAATTTGCTTTAGAGAAGATTTCACTGTGGTTTTCTGGGCAGGGGGTGGGGTCAGGATGTGAATATCCAGTGAGATCAGTTTATGGTCTGATCTTACCAGTGAGGGATACACTTCTGGTCTGGAGCATAGAGTCCCCATGTTGGTGATGATCAGGTCCAGTATGTTTTCCCCTCTTGTGGGAGTGGTAACAAGTTATTCCATAGTATTTGAGTTTATGAATTCTAGGAACCTTTGGGCAAGGGTGTTGGAGCTAGAGTAATGCTCCCAATCTATGTTTGGGTAGTTGAAGTCACCCAATATAATGGTGTTCGGAGAGACCTTCATATTTTCCAGTGTTCTCAGGAAGGCCGAGTGGGGTTCCTGGGTTTGGGAGGGTGGTCTGTAGCAAGCTATAAACGGGAAGGCAGTTTTACCCACTGTTAGTTGCACATGGATAGTCTCTGATGCTTCGTGCTTTGCCACCAACCTGGAGGTGTGGGTATCTTTGATGAATATTGATACTCCCCCTCCTTTTGTGGTTCGGTCCAAGTTTTGGGGCCCAAAAGCATGGTATGAGGTATAACCTGGTAGTGCTGGGGTGCTCTCGGGAGTCCTGAACCAGGTTTCTGTTACTGCACAGATATCGATGTTCTCCATGCTAAGGAGAGTTTCGAGTGCGTGCATCTTGAGGTTTAGACTTCTAGCGTTGAGTAGCATTACTCTTAGTTTCTTATCCCTTGTGATACCTATGGAGGTGGGTTTGTCTTTTGAGCCTTGCCTAAAAAAGGCACTATGGGGGTAGCAAGAGCCTTTGCCAATATCCGAAAGCCCAGGGGTGACAATATAGTTGGTTTCACTACCCTCTTGTAGACTTTCCCTTTCACTCTTACTGGTACTCGTCTGTCACAAATCACTCCCGACACTCTTTTCCACCCACTCCATCCTGGATGTACTCTCTTCTTCACCTCTCTTCCACACTCACCATTACTCTGAACTATTGATCCCAAGTATTTAAACTCATCCACCTTCGCCACCTCTACTCCTTGCATCCTCACCATTCCTCTATCCTCCCTCTCATTCACACACATAAATTCTGTCTTAGTCCTGCTGACCTTCATTCCTCTTCTCTCGAGAGCATATCTCCATCTCTCCAGGGTCTCCTCTACCTGTTCCCTACTCTCACTACAGATCACAATGTCATCTGCAAACATCATAGTCCACGGGGACTCCTGTCTGATCTTGTCTGTCAACCTGTCCATCACCATTGCAAATAAAAAATGGCTCAGGGCTGATCCTTGATGTAATCCCACCTCCACCTTAAATGCATCTGTCACTCCCACCGCAGACCTCACCGCTGTCACACTACCCTTGTACATATCCTGTACCACTCTCACATACTTCTGTGACACTCCTGACTTCCTCATACAATACCACAATTCCTCTCAAGGCACCCTGTCATATGCTTTCTCTAAGTCTACAAAAACACAAAAATTTCATTAAACAATCTGGTTAAAAACTCCACTGCCATTTTACCTAAACACCTCCATGCTTCCACAGGTATGTCATCTGGACCAACAGCCTTTCCATTCTTCATCCTCTTCATAGCTATCCTTACTTCCTCCTTGCTAATCCATTGCACTTCATGATTCACTATCCCCACATCATCCAACCTTCTCTCCCTCTCATTCTCTTCATTCATCAACCCCTCAAAGTGCTCTTTCCATCTGCTCAACACACTCTCCTTGTTTGTAAGTATGTTTCCCTTATTATCCTTTATTACCTTTACCTGCTGCACATCTTTCCTAGCTCAGTCCCTCTGTCTAGCCAATCAGTACAGGTCCTTTTCTCCCTCCTTAGTGTCCAACCTTTCATACAACTCTTCATATGCCTTATCCTTAGCCTTCTCCACCTTTTTCTTTGCCATGCACCTCATATCCTTATACTATTCCTAAACTCTATTTCTACATTTAAACAAGCCTTATTTTATACCTTATTTATTTTGCATATTTGTAGCAAAATTACTTTTAACCTTAATGCACTCTAACAGTATTGATGAAATGTTTGATAGTGTCATACCTTATGAGCAGCATTTACAATTAACTAAGAATAAGAAAATGCAAAGGGATCTTTGTGATTTCAGGAAAGGAAACATTTTTACATAGCCATGAGAAAGAACTGTTGAACCTGATCGTATGATGGAGGCAGAAGCCTCCAATAATCTTGTTGTTGAACCATTACCCTCAGAAAATCCACTTGTGGGAACTGTAAATAAATCTAATTCTGCTACTTTGCAACAACCAGGTATGCCTGGTACTTCTTCAGCAGATCATCATTTCTCTTTAGCAAAGTGACTCCCTTTATCCATGGAGCATACGAGAGGGAGATTGCAGAGTTGGAAGAAGAGGGCGCATGGCCACTGAACCAATCACAGCAATCCAATTCTGAGGATAAATACAAGTAGCAGGAGTTAGTGGTTAATCTTTCCTCCATTGTTTTAACACCAGAGCAAGAACAGTTCTTAAACAAATGTTTATCATTTGTACTGGCTAGAGCCATGGATCCAGTGGATACTATTACTGATTTTAAGATGTTTGCAAGAGATGTTTCTTTGAAACTCTTATTTCCACATCAAGAGGTGCATACTGATTTCTTTAAGAAACCTAGTAGTTTTATACTACCATTGAATGCTGCTGTAGAATCTTTTCTCAACATGTGTGAGAATGATTTATGCCAAGCTGTACATAATGGGATTAAGCCAGATTATTTTAACTTGACATCTGCTGAACTAGAACCTTTTAGAGTACTGAGTGAGACCCTACATTTAGAGATACAGCCTGCAGATAAAGGACTTTATAAATTTAAAGTGGATGGATTAATCAAGAAAGTGGATTTGCATATTTATGATCTTCATATTACTGGCTGGATATCTATAGATATGTAGAACTGTCTCTCTGAGGCACATCCTGTTGTACCCATTCTATATGGATTACCCAAAATCCATAAGAGCTTAGAAGACCCCCCCCCCCCAATGTGGCCTATTGTTTCAGGTTGTGGGTGGATTACCGAGCCACTGTCAATTGTTGTTGAGAAAATGATCAGTCCTGTTCTCAATGGGGTCCCGAGTGTTTTGAAAGACCAAAGAATTTTTTGCAAGACCTTTATGACTGGTATAAGAATGTTGACAACAGAAATTATCTTTTACGTGTTACTTTGGATATTGCCTATTTATTTACGGTTATTCCTAATGGCCAAGGTATTGAAAATGTTCGTCTTTTTTTGACTCATAGTAGTGATTTATCTAATAGTAAGGTCATGCTTGTATGTGGCCTGTTAGAGTTGATTTTAGAGAATAATATTTTTTGTTAGAACAGAATTATTTCTTGCAACGTAATGGTGTGGCAATGGGTACTGTTTGCACCAATATGTATGCTAATCTTGTGTTGGCACAATGGGAACATGATTATATCTACAGTAACAATTCCTTCTTTGAACATTTTTCATACTATAGACATTTTGTTGACGACACTTTTATTGTATGGAAGGGCACAGCTGAGCCTTTAAATCTTTTTGCTGATTATTTGCACAGTACAACTTCTTTTTATGTTTTACATTGAATTATTCTTCTGAATCCATAAGGTTCTTGGATATTACTGTCAATAAAAGTGATATGGGTACTTTTATCACTAAGGTTCACAGGAAGACTAGCAAAAAAAAATATTTTTTGCATAGGTCTAGCATGAATCCTAGGCATTCCCCTAGGAATGTTGTTTAAGGTCCACTCCTAAGAACCTTACATTTACATAATGATGACAGCATGGCCATTGAATCCCTTGGATGTGTTTCGTCCGATTTTATTAATAGAGGCTATTGTGGCAAAGAGGTTAATAATTTAGCCACAGAAGTTTTGCTGTATAGAGACACTACAGCAGTGCCTTATTTTTCTGATAGAATTGAAGATATGAGCGATGTAATGAATACTGTGATGTGTTCTGTTTCTCCTCATATGACTTTTATTTACTCAAGTAAAATTGGTATAGCTTGTGATATAGTGAAGAAAAATTGGCCAGTGTTACTGACTGATGAGTCTGTCAGAAATATTGTTGGTTCTCCTTTCGTAATAATTTATCCCTTAAACGTCAACTATCCTACAAAAGCTTTATTTTTAAATCTAGGACCTTTGAACGTGTTGGGACTTTTCCCTGTAGACAATGAAATGCTTGAGAACTGATCTGGACCACTGATTCGTTTGTATATCCTAGGTCTGACCATAAAATCTGCATTTGATTTTATGCTGACTGTAAAACTTCTAATGTGATATATTATGCAAAGTGTATAGCATGTGAATGTTTTTATTTGAGAAAGACCAATCGTATGTTCAAGGACAGGATCCTTGAACATTTAGGTGACATATGGAATGATAAACTTACGAATCCACTGGCTAAACATGTTAAAGATTTTGGGGGGCAGCACTCTTTTAAATTTTCTGTCTTAGAAACTGCATATGATAACTTAAGAGGAGGGGACAGTATGAATAAAATGGAACTTAAAGAATTTAGGTGGATTATCTCCTTTAAAGCAGACTTGTTTCCAGGTCTGAATGATGTAGTTTTTATTAAGCTCACCCTAAAAGCACACCCATTGAGGCACTGATTTTATTGGTTTTAAATTTCTGAATGGAAGCTATTTTATGAATTAGTTTTGTCCATGTAATACATGTGTGGCTATTGATTGGCTGCTTTTACTTTATATATGTTTATTAGTTTTAAAACTTTTATGATGGTCTGAAGAGCAGATAATTCTGTGACAGTGCTTACCATATTTTTTACTCTGAGTTGGATTAAATTGTTTTTTGCCAGCCTTCTCTGTGGTGATTTGTTTGTTATTTTTTCCATTAGCCCAAAATATATACCAGCAAAGGAAGATCTGCTGAAGGGAGGTGTTTCTCAGATGGAAGAATGAGGACTTGAAAATGGCAGACACCTGATTCCTAAGAGTGAGCGACTGGCTCAAGCATCACCTTTTAATTATGTCCTTTTACACAAATTCCAGTTTATTACCACTGCAGATATTAGGACAAAACTGGAGTAGATGAATTACAAACAGTGGCATAAATAGCCCTAGCCACCATCTTGGTGTTATGGACTGTCAGCCTGTTATCTATCATCCATTTGCAGAGGAATGTAAGTCTGAAGCACATTTGATTAAGGCATATATGGAATCCTCTGGAAAGGAGAAGTACAACTGTATGCCAGCAGTGTAACAGTGATAGTCTAAAGGTCTCCTTCAAATGACATCTCCAAGTGACAGCATATATGCTGTAAACAGCAATGTACCCAAACTGAGCTCTTTAGTACCACACATGTCAATGGGAATGGGAAAGCCGTATTACCTTCTTACTCAACCCTCTGAGTATGACCAGAAAGTAGGAAGCAAATCACTGCCAAATTACACCTGAGTTAGTTACATTGTAATTACTCAGGCAATGCAATAGGATCTCATAATCTCCCATGATAAATACTGAGGCAAGGTCTAAGAGGACCAAGAATAATGACAACTTTGATTTCTAGTCACAAGAAGAGTGTTAAATATCCTAACAGTGGTGATGTCATGCTGTATCTTGACCAAAAATCAGACTGGAATGAACAATAGATGTGATTAGCAGTCAAATAAGAACCCAGCTATGTGTAAACAGCATTCTAAAGAACCTTACCAACAAACTTAAGATTTGAGATTGGTTCTATTATTATCCAAATCAAGTCTGGCCTTCTTAAGAAGTGGAGTAACCCAAGCCTACTTTAATAAAGGTAGAAAGCACCAGTAATCAATTATTCTTAGTATTTAAAATGTTGTCTCACTGTATACTGAATCCAAAGCTGGCCTATTATGTGTTAAGCTGAAAGAGTCCTTCAGAACCTCCTGCTTGGGCAGTATAAAACATTAATCATTCTAATCCAAGATATTGCTTGGGGGCTGCAATATGTGTTCAGAATAATGAAGTGACCCACGGTCCTGTAACTCATAGGTAAATTGTTTCCTTAGCATATCAACTCTGCTCCCAAGTACAACATGATAAATGCCAGTAAATAGACAACTGTATAAAGAAACAACATCCCAGTTCTCAGAGTTTCACAACTGTGACCCTTCCTTACATGTTTCTTATTTCTGGATATATCTATATATTGGATGGTGAAGTGGTGCAACAGTTGCATTGTTGCCTCAGGGCAAGAGGTTCTCCAGTTCAATTCTCGGCTGGAGTGCCTTCTGTGCGGAGTCTGCATGTCCTCCATGCATTTGTGTGGGTTTCCTGCAGGTGCTCCAGTTTCCTCCCATATTACAAAGACATACATCTGGAGCATTTCTCCCCAGAGCTCTGCTGAAAATTGGCTTCATTACAAGTCGGACTTTCCCGGTAAACAAATAATAAATGAATACCTGTTTTATGCATTTTTTCTTTCTATATAAAATGCCAGACAATAGCCCCTTTTCATATTAAGTGTCTTTCCTGATATTGATTGGTATGATAAATTCCAACTGGGATTTACAATGTATTAAAACATTATAAACCCCACAATATTGAAGGCTATCAGGAGTCCTATTTCCCTGTGCATCTAATACTTGCCCATATTTTCAGTTACATGTTTTAACTCTCTGTTTGGTATTACTTTATTTCTAGTTACCCAGTATTCTTGTCTTCTCATTTTTAAATTTTCTTTCTTTTCTGTCATTGTTTTTCTTATTAAATTTCAGCTGAAGAAACGTGGTTCCATGTGTGTGCTTCCTGCCCATAGACTTGAAGAGTAATGATTATTAGGCCCCCTCCAAATTCTCCATTTGTTCTCCTGCAGAGCTGAAATATTCCTTATGTTAACATTCAAATCAGTCCTTCATTTCTCAATTTGTATGATGTGGGTCCCCACTTTTAATGTCCTTTTCTCCCTACATGCCCCTATTCACAAAGTAGTTGATTTTCTTTTTTCTACAACATTCATGCAGCTATGAGCTGAGGATCATAGTTCACCTGGATGTAGGACAATAGGACCAGACACATGCAGCAAATGGAACATCAGAGAATTTCTATTTCTTAATCTCAGAATTCCAGAACTACAGTAATAAATTTGACCAGTCATGACTTTTTAATGGCCTTTCCCTTGTGCAACCAAACTCTTCATATCCCACAAGCTGACCACTTTGGTTCATAGGTGTGCACTAGACTAATGACCACTTGGGCCCTTATAAGCCTAGCAGTGCACCCCAAATGTGACCCACAAATTTGATTTATATATAGGGTGATTTACTGACTGCTTCTGTCCATCAGAGACATAGGTGCTAGACCAGGGGTGAATATTCTGATTGCTCATCCATTGGACCAAATTATATTTAAATAAGGATAGGAAGGAATTCTGCTTCACATGGATTGGGAGCCTGTTCCACAAAATGGGAATTCTCTGAAAAACATTTCTGTCTTGCCAACATGCCATATTTATGTCACAAGCAAAATTTAGGTCTTTTAATCTAGTAGTTCTGATGTTGTTTGTTTTGTAGATGTGCAAAAGGTTCATCAAAACAGAGTCCAAGGATGCCTTGTATGCCAGGCAAAGATCACCTCTCAGAAGTTAGTATGACATTGAGTAAAGAGACGGTGCTTTGAGGTGATCAGCATAGGGCATTGTGTTTACTCACTGTATTCTTTTTGTAAGGAACCTTTGTGGAAGTTCCATTTGCTGTATGTGTCTGGTCAGGTACACACCAAAGGGTGCATTATACTCTATGATGGGCCTGATGAGGGCCAAGTACAGTGGTGTGATGACCTCTCTGGACTTAGATGCCATGGCCTTGCTTATAATTTGAGCAAGATAGAAAACTTTTCTTACTGCCTTGTACACATGTTAATTGAAGGGTAGTTTACTATCTACATGAGTTCTCAGATCCCTGACTAGTGAATCAACTTTTAAGAGTGTTTTATTGATGACATAGTTGCCCAGGTACTATAATGTATTTCTTGGTACTAAGTTTTAAGCCATGGTTTTGGCACTAAGCTTTTCTCTGTGTTAGACCTTTTGTAGTATGTTCTTATCATGGGAGGATTCAATGACTGGTCCCAGTTTGCAACCGCCTGCAAACTTGGTTAGCCAGAGTCCTTTGACATTGGCTTTGACATCTGAGAAGTAGATGCTAAAAATGAGTGGGCCTTGCAATGATCCCTGGGGAACTCCACTGGTGACCAGCCTCTTTCTGAAGGTTACCTCACCTATTCTAACCTCCTGGGTCCTATCAGTGAGCCAGCTAGCTATCCAGTGTGTTATAAAGTGGTTTATTCCTAGTTCCATAAGTTTGTTAACAATGCTGAGTGGGGTGTTGTATCAAATGCGTTATCTAGGTCTAGATAGGCAGTCTGGACAATTTTCCCCTCATCCATTGCCTTAGTGACCTTTTCAAAGAAGTCCACCAGATCCAGTAAGTATGACCTTCTCTCTTATGTCCTTGTCGATAAAGTAAATAATTATTTCTATGGCTTTGCAGACTAATGGGTCTGAAGCTTCCAGGATTTGTTGACAGTCCTCCCTTATGAAGGGGGGTGACCATCCCTCTCCTCTATTTTTGTGGTAGAAAACTTGTTTTAAGAATATAGCTAAATTGTTACTTCAGAGGTCCTGATAAGTCACATTTTAGACTGTTCAGGAGGCATCCTTGAATGTTATTGGGGCCCATTAAGGCTGTGTTCTTGGCTTTAGCGAGTGCAGCCAGTACATGATCCCTAGTTATAGCTGGGGGGTTATGTTTGAGGGTTTGTCTTGGGGGATGGTTGTGGGTGAGAAGGAGTAAAGTTGGAATTGAATTTGTCTGCTAACAAGTTTGCTATATTGCCGGGCTCGGTGAGTGTGACATCATTGACTACCAGTTCAGCACATTGGTGTGTGCTGCCCTTGAGGTTTCTGACACAACTGTAGAAGATCTTAGTTATCTTTCACCTGGGTGGCTATCTTAACCTCAAAGTTGGCTTTATTTGAACTAATTTTTAGTTGCCTATTTAGTTTGACAACAGTGTTTTTATGTTTATGGGAATTACCCTTCTTGATTTTGTCTTAATTTGTTTTCCTTTTGTGTTATGTCCTGTTTAATTTGGGATGGCATCAGGGCAATTTGTTTCTGGTGCTAGTCTTGGGATTACTTCTAGTAGGTACAGCAGCTATTGACATGAATTCACTATTGATAGCACAGGCTTGGTGGACTCAAAGTCCTCTAGGTGAACACCTAAACTCTTATTGGGTGTCACCCATGTGGCAAGCCACAGCCATGTCTCTCCCCTCAAGGATGGGTAAGTCAGAAACAGCTGCTCACTCTCATCTTTCCAGGTCAGCTCTTACAGGCACCTGAGCTGCTAATCGAACTCGGGTCATCTGCTCTGCAGTCAAGGATTTATTCTTCTATGCCACCGAGCTAGTTCCAGTAATATGTTAGTTTTATTAATAGTTGATTACAACATTATAGACTGGCTTAGTAAGTCATTTCTTCACAGCACAAACAGCACAGTGTACTTTACACACTACAAATATAGATTCAGAGAGTCTCCCAACTAATATGAAGCTTAGGTCTCAACATCTTCACTCAAAAATCAGGAACAAAACACAAAAGGGGACAATGGCCTAAAATCAGACATACAGAATATTTCTGAAGAATCAAATTACTCTGTTATTGCTTTTGGTGTAGTGATTTTTAAGCCACACAAGATGGCATTCCTATACAACTTGTGTAATATGCACCGAGTCTTTGTGTGGCAAGAGGCCACATGCAGGTATGCTGTGATTCATAGAAGTACTTAGCTCTAAGAAGAGCAAAACAACCCATGGATTAGTGGATGCAAATTACCATATAATGATATTGGATGCAAATTACCACATAATGATATGCAGGTAAAGGTGCATGGTTTAATAAATGCATAAGATGTAAATGAGTGCCTTTGAAAGTATCATGACTCATAGTCATAGGGCATATAAGGAGTGCAAGATTTCTACAACACAACAGCAAAAAGCATGAAGGAACTTTCAGAGATGCAGCAAGCCAAGATACCCAGACCAGCAGCAGCAGCTGCATTCATGAAAAATCACTTAATGACTAGAAGCAATGCTACCTTACACCCAGAAGTGCAATGTCATGGCAGGTGGCACAAATGAAAACAGTACTTGCAATGGATTATGTGCCACCAGCAAACCAACAGGCAGGTGACAAGCCATTTTAGTGTACAGAGTTACAATATAGGCATTGGTTGACTTGGATTGCCCACAAACAGGATAAGGAGGAATCCATTGCCATCATATAGTGGTGGGCACTAAGGTATGAGTAGCTTGTACCATACTTGCTACAGGGACCTCCCACAGATCAACATGAGATGCAATGGATACATCATAGTTGTTTGCTTGCACAATATTAAATATGTTTTTCAATGTAATACTTCCTCATGAGAATCAGCATATCTGTTTCCCAATGTGCCTAACTAGGCATATTCAACCACTGGAATGTCCACAGGGGTTCCTCACTAAAAGAATACAGGGCCTAAGTAACATGTCTTATGCAGACTGCCTGAAAGCCCTGTCCCTGTATTCTGTCTCCTACAAGCTGTTGAGGAGAGATCTATGCTTGGCATACAAAGAATTGACAGACCCCACCCTGTTGGACCTTTTGCATTTCCACAAAACAAACAGCACCAGAATTTCCCATTCTAAAGACTTAAAACTTACATGTGATATAATTAAGAACAGCTGGAGAGACAGGTATGTAGCCCAAAGATATTACCCCTTCACTGGAACAGGCACCCCATCCATATGAAGCAGAGTTCCTCCTTAACCCAATTGAAGTGTAATTGGACAATTGGACAGGGAGCAGGAAAATTCATTCCTAGTTTGGCACCCATGTCTCCAATGGATGCAAGCAGCTTGTAAATGGTTCATCTCCAAGACTTCATCTTTCAATTTATCAAGGGTACTAGAACTTCTCAGAGACTGGGGATGTATGTCTAGGCTTAAAACGGTTCATGTAGTCATTAGCCTAGTACACACCTATGACCCTATTAACACAATAGATGAGAGAGAGAAATGCCCTACTGTGTATAACTTTTGTGATGTCTTCTGCTTCTTGAAGGTACTTGGTGTTATAGACTGCAAACATATGGCAATAAACCCCCACCTGATGTCTGTGAACAATGGTATGTCAATAGGAAGGACTACCATTCGATCAATTACCAGACAGAGTGCAATGCACAGGGGTTGATAACTAATTTGTCTCCACAGCACCTATGATTTTCACATCTGTCATACAGATCATCTCTGTTTCTGCTTCCTGCATAGGGAAATTCCACAGGGTCACCAAGCTGGTAAGTGCAGGCATTGTAATAAGCAGACCTATATATCGCCAGATAGTATGAACATATGTCACCCCCACCCCATATATTCCTAGTGCATTTCAGGTGATGCAGGATACACTCTGATTTACGACTGGTGACACATGTAAAGTACTCACACAGGATCACTGAACAAGCAGTATAATACCACACATATGCAAAACAGAAATATCACTGTGCATATCCTTGGCCTGCTGATGGCACATTCTACTACCTGGATCCATTCTGGGAGTTCTGCAGTACACCACTGCCATCACTTGCAAGATATTTGAAGCATGCTGCTTAACATGATTACTAGGAAGCATGCACACCATCCATCCATTCAGTATACTCCTGGACCCACCACAACTGCTCCTATCACAGTCAGCACACTAACATCATCTAACAATAATAATGAGGATGAGAAGCAGCAAATAGCAGCTGCAACACACTCACTGGGCAGTGATGGGCACATTATACACCAGTGCAGGTGACATGGCAGCATTTTGACCAACTCTGTGGGCCCTTGAACACATAGTGTAGTGATTGCTTGAGTGTAAAAAAAATGTCTAATATCAGGGTCTAGGCACATAAGGTCAGGAAAACATATTTCCTTAAGAACAAGATATTTAAGTACAATGAGAGGGAAAAATCTGAAAGAAGAAGAAGAGAGATAAAAATAGAAGAAAAAAGTGGAACTATAACTCTGAAAACTGAAATTAACAAACTGGATGCACAAATTAAACATTGCGTGAGATAAGATGGGAAATATTCTAAGGAAGTTTATATATAAAGATATTAAGCATAATCAGGAAACCATTTTATAGGTGTATAAGATGTGGTAGGAGTAAAAGACATGCAAATTGATTAACTGTATGAAGATTCTTACATTTATTGTCAAACACAGTTATAAATCTTACACAAAACAGTCTGACTTCACGAAAGGTGTAATAAATTTTACCAGCAATGCAAACTGGATGCAAACAAAGCACAGGGAGGAGTCATAAGTAGCAATCACCTCAGAGAACTTAAGCACGAATGTATAGTACTAGTATATATGTTTTTCACTAGTTCATTTAAGTATGGAGGTAGTCCTCAAAACAAGTGACATGCACTTGTTAAAACCATCTTTAAGAGAAGATGGAATAGGACAAATTCTGAGTCATATAGACTCATAAGTTTACTTTCTTGTTGTAGAAAATACTGGAGAAGATTATTTTGGATAAATTGCTGTCCAGTTGTTTGTCTGTGTTTTTTGTTTTTCTACTACTGATTTCAGACTTGAACTTTCCTTTTGGTGTTAAGAGTGAGAAAAGGTGGCCAGACTCTAGCCTCCCAGTTTGATTGACACCCCACTCCCATACTGATTACATCAGCCTCTTACATCATCTAACCTCACCCTGGGCTCCATGGCACCACCCCCACTCTCAGCAGATTGGTTAACTGCCCTTTCACCTGATCCCTCCCAGTTTCCAGCCCTTTAGCTAGCCAGGCACAGAGTTATCTAGTCCTGTCTTGCACTAACCTAGCTACCTGGAAACTGGAGAAAGAAAGAATTTGAACAGAAGAGCTCTGACTTCACCACCTGGAACCTGGAGAGAGGAAGTATCTGAACAGAAGAGCCCTCTGACTCAGGAAGAAGCTTGGCAGTGAAAACCCCAGACTGGAGTACCATAAAACAATGCTCTATAACCAACAGCATTCCGCCTCTCACTGCAGCTACCCCACAGCATCCAGGGGTAAATACTGTAGCTACTCAGCCTACATTTAACAACATATCTATAATCTGCAGTAAAATAAAAACTAGTAAAAAGAAAATTGTTTTCCAGGGTACTACTCTACACTGCTATATTCTTTACACCATATGCACAATTTGCCTATGCTCAAAGAAGATCTGAAATGTTTATGTTTATTAAAAGTTTTTGTATACTCTGGAGTTCACCATTTGGTGGATTTGTATTCCATGGGCATAGAAATCCTACACAAAAGGTTCTGAGGTCTCAGACTTTACTTACTTTTTCCTCCTACTTGTGTACATTCATGAGCTCTGTAAAAATGAGCACTGTGATGCTATTTCTCTGGATGCACATATTGTTCAAAAATGGGAGTCACCTAGTGTAGAGTTAAGTGACTACCTCCCTGCATATAAAACAGTCTGTCTTCATCAAGAGGAAGAAAAATGGGGACTGGTGACATTAATCATGTATATGAGCCTATTATAAGCAGGCACTGTAAACCGTTTTTGTTATACAAGAGAATATTAGCCTTTCATTTTATATGTCAGGAGATATGAGCTCTGCAAAAGTGGGCACAGCTTCTCATATTACATGTGATAGACTGGAAAAAGTTCTGTGATAAAGCTTTCATATTTGGCTCTAAGGAATATGAGCCCTACTGATGCAGACACAGCCTCTCATTTTACATGTGTTACAAAACAGACTAATAAAGTCTAGTTATAGCCTCGTAAAAGGAGGCATTTTCCATGATCAAGGTGTAAACCACCTTGTTAGATGGATATGATGACGCTCAGGTGAAAGTGTTTTCTTATTGTTCTATAGCTGTAGCTCATAGTGTGTTGTCATGCTTTGTTTGTGTGTTTGTTAGAAGCTAAAAATAAAAATAAAACCTTTTAACTCATAACATCCAAGAGATGCCTCCAGGTGCATCTGAAGTTAACTCCTATTGTCACCTCTAGGTGTCAAATATTGCATGTTATGTTGTCCTATCTCGCCTTCATTCTTGATGGTTGGGTTCAGAACTGAGCATCTGTTCCGACTCAGCCGTATACTAAGGCTCGAGAGCTTTCACTGGCTCGAGCCTACTATCCCAAGATGCCTAGCAACTGTTACTCAGATCTTGTAAAAAAGCCAGACCAGGATCGACGTCACACAGAGACTTTATTGGTACACGAACAATCTCAGATCTTGTTTGCCACTTGAAGCTTTGGGATTGCGTTTTTGATGGCTCAGGCTAAGTGGATTTTTTCTTAACTTTTTTGTATAATTGTTAACTTATAATTGAGTAGTAGAATAACCTCCTTGATTTCTATATCTTGAGGGGTCCTTGTTCTTGTTAAAGGGCCTTTCCGGTCTGTTTTTTGGTTTTGTGTGGACCGTCGTTTTTCTCTTAGGCCTCTATCCAGCTCTGCCCCCCTTTTAGGAATCCGTTTAAGTTAGAGGATTCACGTTTTTCTCTCCTTAGCCCATTTCTAGTTAGAGGGCTCCCCCTAGTATTCCTTTCGCCATTTAAATTAGAGGCGTCTCCTCAGGTTACAGGAGTGCGCCATTTAAGTTAGAGACCCTCCTCTAACTTGTTCTTTACTGTTACTCTCCTTAAAAAAAACTTGTTGTTTCTCCTTATAGAGTAGTCGTGTTTGTAGTCTACACTTGTGTGAAACCCCTTTTTCTAACTTGGTGCCTTTCACTACTCTTTGTGAATCTTGACTAATAGTGACAGGGTGTCTAAAGAAATCAATCAGTCTGGCTTTAAAAAGTGTGATTCTTACACACAAAAAATGTCAATCACTGATGGTCACACTAGTTGTGTGCATTGCTTAATTGCTGTTCACCTGCAGGATTCCTGTTCTATTTGCCATGCATTTAGTTCAAGGGTCCTGCAAGAATGGAAAAATAAGCTAATTTGTTGGGGTTTGTTAAAGGGGCCTTTTGATTTGGCAGTTGAAGAGACTCAGGCCTCCAAACCTTCAGACAAATCATCAAAAACCTCTTCGGCTCCAGCTTCCTAGCCACCGAAGAGACCTGAAAAATTCAGTTCTTCAGATCTGAAACCTGTCGGTTCCAAGAAGGAAAAGTCTACTTTGGTTCCACCTGCAGTTTCAGAACCATCTAGTAGTCAAAAGAGGAGTTGGTCACCATCCTTGGATCCGATTCGTTTGGTGACACAGTCTCTTCTATTGCAATCAGTGGTGGGTAGCCAGATCATCCAGGACCCTTTCAGATGATGATGTGGAGCAGGTGGTTAAAAGGTTGCTTCGTACACTGGGCCTGGCAACAATTCTCACCAGCCCAGCCCAGAGAGTCGTGGGGCTGATCCCAGTACTTCCTTTACCTTCGGTTCCTCCTCCAACTCAGTCGAGTTTGGAGCCAGAGTGCCTGGAAGTCCTAGTGGTGGAACTGTCAGACCCAAAATCCATTCCTGGAGTTTCTGTGCTGAACTCCACTCTGACCACTTCAATGTTGTCGTCCATTGAGGAGTCTGGGGGCTGAGACTCCCTCATCGGTTCTGGGGTGGAGAGTTGAACTGGACCCTTGTTGGGTCCATCTCTTCCACTCAGGGTTTTGGTGCAGGTGAGTTTGGTGCCCACATCAGCCTTGGAGCCATCCTCCTTGGCGTGGGGGAGATCTCCTGGGTCCTCGAAGCCGGAGGCTCTCTCGGCCCAGGGTCGAGGTGCCTTTGAGGTGATGAGGAGCATGCTTTCCTCTAAGACTGCTCCACCCTCGGCTCCAGCTACTCTTCCCTCCAAAAAGGCCAGTGTCAACCTCTACACCATCCCTCCAGCCCCAGGGTAGAGAACCAATGTCCTGGGATGTCCAAATGGGGGAAACCCTCTCTTCTGAAACCTCCCTGGAACATCCCCCCAAGGAGGCCCCTAGGAAGAGAACGTGTAAGAGGAAACACATAGACTCTCCTGAGTCTGTAACATCCGATACCGACTTAGATGATTCAGAAGGGTCCCCATGGTCACCCTCTGAGGATGTTTCTTTTTCAGACATCTTAGACATCCTGAAACAGAGAGGTGGCTTGAAAATCCTCTCCCCTTCTGAAGATGAGTCAGTGTACCTGGAGGCATTTGGCTCTCGACCCTCCACCTCTTGGGTGTCTCTGCCTTTCAACCAGCTCCTGGGTTTAGTCAGTCAAAAAGCATGGAGCTCACCAGAGTTGGTGGAACAGGTTCAGAGGAGGCCCAACAAGTTGATTACCACTCCAAAAGACAAACAGTTTTTGACCAAAGGTGTCTCAGCAGATGCTATGGTAGTGGTGGCAGCCACCAAGAAGGAATTAGCTGAAACTTTGCATCTGTCCATCTGCCGAATAAGGAGTCTCAAATGATGGACAGATATGGGAAGTGTATGTTCTCTTCATTGGCCTTTACCCTTAGGTCACTGAATTAATTATCTCATTTCACTCGTCTTCAGGGGGATCTCCTCAAAGAGCTAGGATATACCCTCCAAGGTGCTACAGCTGCGGGGGTATCTGACAAGATAAGCTCTCAGCTTGCGACCTTAACCTCTATAACTAACTCCTCCATGCACCTCATTTCTTATGCAGCCGATGGGGCGAGCAGGGCTGCAGGCACAGGAATAGCTCTGAGGAGACATTCCTGGATGTGTCTTTGTGAGTTTGCTGAACCCTTCAAGTCTTCCTTTATTGATGCCATGTTTGACGGCTCGTCCTTGTTCGGGCCAAAAGTGAAGGAGACTCTCACCAGGAGCAAGCAAGACAGCAAGACTCTGTCTACCATGGGAGTATATTTCTCCATTCCTACTATACCTTATCCTAAAGGTCAGAAGGGCAGAAAAATGTGGTTCTGAAAATCCAAAGGAGCCTCACTGGATGCTTGTGATGAATTTTCCCCCAGGGGGAGAGGGGGAAATAACAGAAGACACTGCCCTCACAGCAGAGGGGGTCCGCAGAATCAGGGTGACAGAGATACGTTCTCAGGTAGACCCTTCCAGCACTCCTGAAAGGAGGCCTGCCTGTCCACCTCTGAAGGCAGTCAGGGGGAGATTATCACTGTACCTAATAGCCTGGCTAGACATGACTCAAGACAAATGGGTACAGTCCACCATATCCAGGGGATACAACATTCCTTTTCCCCTTTACCCATCAAAGTCCATCCCAGACATACCACCTGGTCAAAGGGATCAAGCAACCCTAGAAATTCAAAGGTTTCTAGAAAAAAGAGTCATCCAAGAAGTCCCCGCAGACCAAAATTGGATCCAGAGTTTACTCAAGGTTCTTTTTAGTTCCAAAAAACACAGGGGACTGGAGACCAATTTTGGATTTCAGCAAACTGAACAAGTTGGTGAAGAAAATTAAGTTCTGGATAGTAACACTGCAGTCTATACTCCCTTTTCTGGGACAAGACAATTGGATGTGCTCCATAGATCTTCAGGATGCGTACTACCATATAAAGATGGACAAGCACTCCAGAAGGTATCTCCGCTTCTGACTGGGAGCCAGTCACTACCATTTCAGAGCTCTGTCCTTTGGCCTCACTACAGCCCCAGAGTGTTTACCAAATGTATGGCAGAAGTTACTGCTCACCTGAGGTATCAAGGATTCCAGGTGTTTCCATACTTAGATGACTGGCTCCTGACCACCACCACCACCAGGCCTCTACTAACCAGGACAAGAGACACCACCGTTCATCTCTGCGTAGAGCTGGGTATTACTATAAACTTAGAAAAATCTGCCTTGTTGTCATCACAGCATATTACCTTTATAGGGGCAGATTAAACACAAAAGACATGGTGGCAAAACTACCTCATGAAAGAGTTCAAACACTGCATCAGTTGTCAATATTGCTCAAGAAAAAAAAAGTGCAAGAAAAATTTGTCCTCAAGGTTCTGGATTCAGTTGGCAGCTGCAATAACACTAGTCCCCACTAGCGCGCCTACACATGAGAATATTATAGTGGCTACTTTTTGTTCAGTGGTCCATGCAGGCGTTGCCCATGTCACACAAGATTTTCATTATGAACACATGCAAAAGGGACCTACAATGGTGGCTTCAGTCCACACAGGTAACAATAGGCAGACCATTTGTTCTGCCCCAACCTGTAGCTACAGTAACCATGGACGCTTCCCAGATAGGGTGGGGGGGCATTATCTGGGACAGACTGTCTAAGAGATTTGGTAAGAACATGAATACCACTTGCACATCAATGTCCTAGAGATGAGGGCGGTGCTGCTGGTGTTGCAAGTATTCCAGAGCTCTCTTCTAACAGGTACGATTGCAATACAAACAGACAATATGTCAGTGGTGTGGTACATCAACAAACAAGGTGGAACCAGATCCTATCCCCTCTGTTGAGAGACACAGAGAGTGTGGCAATTAAGAATTTGTTCTCAGTGTTTTCTAACTGCAATGCACATCCCAGGGAAATCCAACATGATAGCGGACAAGCTAAGCAGGGCAATTCTTATGCCTCACGAGTGGTCCCTCAAACAGGAAATTGCAAACCAAATTTTTCGGTAATGGGGCCAGCCTTGCTGTGACCTCTTTGCCACATCCATCAACTCCAAATGCAGTAGCTACTTTGCCCTAATCCCCCCGCTGATGGAGTCACCTAGGGATGCACTTGTTCACGATTGGCCCCCGGGACTTCTTTATGGATTTCCCCCATTCCCATTAATACCCAAAGTTCTCCAGAAAGCCAGATCATCGAGTTGCAAGCTGATTCTCATTGCTCCTTACTGGCCTTGTCAGATATGGTTCCCCTTTCTATGGCCCCATCTTCAGGAGTAGCCTTGGATCCTAGACCCAGTGCCGGATCTTCTGACTCATCAGTCAGGAACGCTCCACCCATCTCTTCACAGCCTCAAGCTGACAGCTTGGTTACTCCACTTCCCATCTTAGCGAGGCTTCCAGATCTATCCCCAGCAGTGCGACACATTCTGGTTTCATTGCACAAGAGTACAACTAGGAAACTTTATGCAAGCAAGTAAAATAGGTTTTCTTGCTGGGCCAACAAGAACCATATAGGCCCTTTTACAGCCCCCATATCAGCAATCCTGGAATTTTTAACAGAAACCTTTAATCAGGGTGCAGCGGCAGCCATGGTATGAGTACAACTAGCTGCTATATCAACCAGTTCCCTATTATATCATCAAAGATGCAAAATCTCAAATGCGTCTTCATCGAACTGAAAACAACAAAAATGTAAAAGAACGAAAGGGCATATAAGCGATTTCTTTCCCTGGAAAGAAATTGCTTGGCTGCCTCCATTACTTTGCCATTTTTCCCACTGTAGTGCGATCTCGGAGTTGGTATATTTAGTTGGGGTAGTGTGGGAGGCACAGTCCCCCACATTAGGGGGTGTGGGGGGAAAAAAATCACTTATATGCCCTTTCGCTCTTTTAAATATTCATTATTTTCAGTTCAATGAAGATGCAGTCAAGATTTTGCATCTTCGATGATATAATAGGGACCCTATCAAACTACCATGTAGGAGACATGGGATCTAACATAATGTCCCACAGATTATGCAAAGTCTTTATGATGGGTGCATTCCTTTTAAGAACTCCCATAAGAGAACCACCACCTCCTTGGGATATTTGGTGTTATCCTCCTTAATTCTTCCTCCATTCGAACCAGCCTCCTCTTGCCCACTAAAGTTCTTATACTGGAAGACAATCTTTTTGATAGCCATTACTTCCGCTAGGAGGGTTTCAGAATTGCAAGCTCTGTCTGTTCTTCCCCCTATCTGATTTTCCACAATGACAGAGTGTCTCTCAGGACAAATCCTTCCTTGCTGCCAAAAGTTTGTTCTGAGACCAATTTAAATCAGTCTATTGAGCTACCGGTGTTTTTCCCAAATTATGGCAACAAGGCAGAATATGAGCTTCACCAAATGGACGTACTTAGGCAGTTATATTTCTACTTACATAGGATAAAGGAGTTTAGGAAATCTGACCAACAGTTTATTTCATTCTCAGAAAAGAGAAAAGGAACTTCAGTTTCAAAAGTGACCTTATCAAAATGGCTTACAGACACCATTACTTATGCCTATAACTCTCAGAATAAAGAGCTGCCAGGAAAAATTAGAGGGCATTCAACTAGAGCAATGTCAACTTCCACTGCCTTTCAAGCTAGACTCCCTTTGAATTCAATTTGTGCTGCAGCCACATGGGTTAACCCTCATACCTTTATCACTCATTACAAAGTAGATGTGGCCTCCCGGAAAAGGGCATCCTTTGGTTCCACTGTTTGGGAAGAGTTTATTCCCTTGAGCCACACGAGTAAGAAGGTGTTGGGGATGCTGTCCCAACCATCAAGAATGAAGGCGAGATAGGACAACGTAACAAAGAAGTTCTGTACTCATAATGTTCCATGTTTGTTGTCCATAATCTTGCCCTCATTCTTGCATCCCACCCTCCTTCCCCTTTCCTGGGGGATCGAGATTACCTTCTCTAAAATTGGCTGGTTCCTAATTCCGTTCATGCCTTAGGAATTATGGGCAGAGGATCTGTTGTAGTAATTGTACTGGTTTGCATAGTCTAGTGATTAATTGTCTCAAATGAGATCTGGGTAACAGTCACTAGGCATCTTGGGATAGTATGTAGCCTCAAGCCAGTGAAAGCTCTTGAGCTTTAGTATACGACTGAGTCAGAACCGATGCTTAGTTCTGAACCCAACCATCAAGAATGAAGGTGAGATTATGGACAACAAACATGGAATGTTATGGTGAGTACATAACTTCTTTTGTTCATATTTGCATCAATAATTCCAAAACCATGCTATGTACAAGGTTTTAAAAGATTTCATCTTAAAGCTTACATAATGGCACACTCAGCTGCATTAATATTTGACCTCTGACTAGTGCAAGTAGATATTAACTGTTGTTTTTATGATACTGATTTATATAGATACAATTTTAACATTTTTCTAAATATCTCAACAACCAAGTGATACAAACAGAAATCCTTAGTCTCGTATGAAAGCTCTCTGCTAGATGAATACAATGCTGTTAACAGTATGTGTGTAACTTGAGTGGTTGCTGAGATATTGTAGTTGTTTACAAAATATTACACATTTAATAGTTACTGTGTTTACCGTAACTTATAAAATTCAGTTTAAGACCTACAGCCTAAAGAACACTACCACTATAAAAATAGTTTGTGCTTTATACTTCTTTCATAACCCTTATGGTTCCAGAAATATGAGCATTTGTTTGAAATGTGAGGACATAATTTGAGTCCGTCAAAAGGCTTAGGCTCTGCCTATTGGAAGTTACAGTGCAAACTTCCTGAGCTCCACTGGAGTGAATGAGTTAACTAAGAATGAGGTTCTACAGGTTGCTGACCTGGTAAACCATCATGGGTCTTTCAAGAATATTCAAATAAGAGACGAATCTCTAAGCTTTGGGATTAGCTCCCTGTTTTTTCATCTCCCAGATTTTCCTCCAATCAGATCCCATGGACCATCCCACCATTGTCTATAACTGCCTTTAAATAAATGACCTGTTGAATGTAATGTAGTAGAATACGAACACTCATCCATCTACCTACTAAACTGAATAAACTGCCGGAAACTTCAACAGTGTCTTTATTCCTCCCACAGGAGGGTGTCAGAGAGAGACAGAGACAGAGAGAGAGAGAGAGATAGAGATAGAGAGAGAGAGAGAGAGAGGGTCTCCTAGATCTGCTAGATAATGTGATTTTACCTGGACTTATCCTTTATATTCTGTTTCTTGTTATTCCTGTCACCCTCTGTGTAACAGGTGGGATATCAGACTTCACTTGAGCCTTCTGGATTATCTCTGTTTTCATCATCTTAATACAAGGATACTACAAACTCCGCTTCAATTAGGCTTGCAGGGGTGGTGTCCCCCACCTTCTTTCAGACCCACTTAATCATTTTAGTGACATGCCTGTGACATTTATGGTCACAGGTATCCCCCACAACATAAGCTCACAGAACTTATATGCAGGGAAAAAAATCTCGCAGAAATATTCCCTTGTTCAAGTTAACACAACCAAAAACACAAACTTAAAGGCAGAAGACCAAGGATAACCAGAAAACAGGTGAATCACTGTATTTATAATTGTTTGATATTACAAACAGAAGTAAGCGCTTTCATTTCCAGCAATCACAAAACAGGACTGAGTAGGGTTACCACCTGTCCCACTTTGCGAGGGACAGTCCCTCTTTGGGGAGTTGTGTCCTGCAAAAAAGTTGTAAAAATGGCAAATGTCCTGAGATTTTTAGGACAAAATTATTTCCTATATTTCATGTAATAGTTGCATAAAACAGTTATTCTGTATCTGAAACACCTAAGTGTTATAAGAAACAGAATAACAATTAAAATGCTACAATAATAAGCTTTTATTTAGGCAAAAAAGTGAAGTTCTGTCCTTTGTACTGGCCGTGGGTATGTTTCAGCCTGCAAAATCCGATGTTTGTACCACAAATGTCCCACTTTGGGCATTTGAAAAGGTGGCAACCCTAGGACTGAGACATTATCAGACAAGTATAAATACAATGATTCTCATCTTCTGGTCATCCTTGGTCTTCAAGTTCATGTTTTGTTTTTGTTCGTAACTGTAGGGCATACAGGATAGTATAATGATAGCCAGTTCTGATGGTGGGCTATTTTCTCTCATCTACAGTATTGATATTCAGCTACATACATAATGTATATGCAGGTAAAAGCTGTAGGAAAAATATTACAGATTAATATATGTACTCTTCACATGTGCATCACACCAGAGATATACCTCTTATCACAGTACTGCAGAAAACCGTGTAATTCCTCAGGGTGCTATCTTCTGAAAATAATGCCAGAAACTTGCTTCAGAATACTGTATTAGAACTGCTGTTATGGGTGCTCTTTTTTGACATGCAGTTTGGCATTAAAATCATGGAATGTACATTAAAACAACAACTAAATGGCAGTTTTCACAGAACGTATTAAAAATAAGCTATGTTCTACATATGTCTATGAATCTGTATATTCAGTGATGTAGAAGAGCAACATAATGCACAGGAAGGGTCCATAACACGCTGTCAATATACTATCTAAGACAGCTCATGCATACTGCCTGTGCATTGTGCTTCATAGCAGTACTAGAATTTACATTTCAAATGTGAATCCCAGGCCACCAATTTCTTTTATAGGATAGTCATGGTGACCACCATTTTGTTTTATAGGACAGTCATGGGGATGACTGCTAGTGCTAATGTTGTAGGGTAAGCACCTTCCTGGAGTACTACGGACAGCAAGATTAGCACAACAGACAGTTGAAGGAGTGTTTGGACTCTGAGGGTCCGTTTTAGCATCCACCTTCTAAAAAGGACTCTCCGGGTCCATTTAAGAAAATTGATGCTTGGTTTGACCCGGCCAAGCTGCTGAGTGATGTCAGTGACTTACCAAGTACTGATAAGCAGTTCCGGTACTGGTATGATAACGTGCTGAGTTGCAGCCCTGAAGATCTCCAGTAGTGGAAAGCATAATACAGGAAGGAAAGGCCAAAATGATATAGTAAATATTTGCAATTACTATTGTTTTTCAAAATGTAATTTTAACCTTTTTTTCTGTGTGCTCCTAGTAAAGGCTGGTTCCCCTGACATATACTTGGATGTCAGTTGGGCTACTGTGGACAACTGTCTGTTTGCTATGTCTCTTACTTGTCTATCTGTTATGCCACTGCTGTATATCGTGGGGTACTGCACAGCTGTTCAGTTGTAGGTCTGTGGGGACCACATCTGGCTTCTACTGTCTTGCAGGTACATGTGGGGTTACTATCATGTACAAACACACACACACACACACATATATATATATATATATATATATATATATATATATATATATATATATATATATATATATATGGATCACCTTTATATCCCCGAAATCGCGTTTCGCCGACACACTAATCGCCGACACCAAAAGACCGACAACAAAAAATACCGACAACGCAAAACACCGAAAACCATTACACCAACACACTACACGTAAACAACACAGTACACTACATAACATATCCACTATCCCTAACCCAAACCCTAACCCTAAGGTCCGACACTACCACACACTTACCCTACCTGCACCCTAACCCTAACTCACTTACCCACCCCTAACCCCAAGGTCCGACACTACCGCACACTCACCCTACCTGCACCCTAACCCTAACTCACTTACCCACCCCTAACCCCAAGGTCCGACACTACCGCACACTCACCCTACCTGCACCCTAACCCTAACTCACTTAACCCACCCCTAAACCCACAGTCCCTCACTATCGCACACACACCCTACCTGCACCCTAACCCTAACTCACTTAACCCTCCCCTAAACCCACAGTCCCTCACTATCGCACACTTACCTGTCCGCTCCCTAACACTAAATCCCTCACTCTATCGCACACTTACCGAGTCCGTCGGGTTCTCAGCTTGTCGGTCATCTGCGTTGTCGGTCTTTTCGTCCCGTCGGATTCCGTGTCGGTGAAACGCGTTGTCGGGCATCTGAAGGTGACCCATAGGTATATATATATATATATATATATATATATATATATATATATATATATATATATGTTGTGTTGTTGTCTTTTGGCTTTTCCCGGTTAGGGATCGCCACAGTGGAACACGAACGCTGAGGTGCCAGCTCAACGTTCAATGTTCAACCTTCAGCAAAGGCACGCCCATTTACACATGTCTTTCGAACGCCCACCCAACCGTGGGGAGGACATGCAGACTCCACACAGAAGGCATATATATATAAATATGTAGGAGTACAGTTTTGCACTCATGTCTGTATCTTGCCTACATTTGTATACGTTAGCTGCCATAGGAAGTAGCTGAGATTTTAAGCACAGCATGGTTAGTGTCCAAATTACCTACTAACTTGTACTACAATAACTGCACCATTTGTAGGACAGTTTCATTATGTTTCCCTTCATTTGGTATATCCCTCCTGTAGATCATTATGCTGATGAAACACAGACATATTAGCTGCAGCTGCCCCTGCACCTGTGGGTGTACAGAATAACATTCATGGTCATGTGTACGTATGTATGTGGCTGTCATTTTGATAGGCCACTTGGCCTTTGATATCCTGTAAAGCACAGATGACTTGTAGTGCTTGCAGACACAGGGTTCCTGCATGGTGTGTGAGAAAAAAGCATGAAGATATTCATCTCTCTTGTACCCACTCTAAGTGGCAGCCATCCTTATGACGGACCCTTCAAAAATGTGTCTGCCTGACTTGACCTGGACCTCATACTTACCAAGGTAACAGGTATTTAGCAGTCTGGTGAGCAGTGCTGGCACTACTATGAAGACCTGAGTGATGTTGTTATTAATGTTATATTCTGTGGTAGGCACACTAATAAAATAACACCATCCTCCATAGTGACTGCATAAATGGCTAAGTGCACTCATCAGAAATTATCCTCTTGTTACTAAAAGTACTGTTTGATTAAAACTGGAGTTGTTTATTTTCTGATAAATGATTCTTGAAAGTAAATATCTCAGCATAATTAAAGGCAAGCATAGAGGCATGTATATGACACGTTGAAGGCCCATTCCTGCTGGTATATTGCATATAAGATATAAAGAAACTAGTGATAAAATAAACATTAAGGGCTCATTCTGAATTTAAGGAAGGGCAGTCAGTATCTTGTGTTAGAAATTATTGCTCTGGGGCTAAAGTGCAGGGAAGAGAATGAATGCTTTTATGTTTCTGGGATAAACATTTAGTGGGCATTTTCAGCTTTGTGATTTGTTACATTATTTTATGTTTCTATCAATAGAGTGCGTTTGTCTTCTGAGTGCTCTTTCTGTTTGGCTCATTGCTTAAACCTGACACATACCTGCTCTTAATCATACAGAATCTTTCTCTGCATTTTGAACATCTTACAGTAGTTGCCAATACATTAGTCTAAAAACATCTGGTTCTTGTTTCGTCTTATTATACCAACAGAAGTGGTAGTTAGATGTCAGTCTTTGGGTGCATAAGCTGACAGCATGCGAGGGGTGCCTCACATACATATTCCTGTAACCACACAGATTTTGCACTTCACTGTTGTAGAGAAAATATGATTTATTATATTTATTTAAGATTCAATGAGAGACTGAGGAACAGAGGCATGCATTGCCTACTTATATAAGAAATCTAGAAAATGCAAAGCTGGCAGCAACACAGAACTGTCAACAGGTAAGTATTTAAATGCAGCAGACATGGTTATGTAGTCATCCATAGCTTCAGAGCCAAAAGTTTAGAGCAATAAATTAAGCATGTGGCAGCGAGAATGTTGTGTCTGTTGCTGTAGAAACAGTTACATCAAAAGCATGCAGAGAGAGTACAGTATGAGAAAGTGGAATGAATGGTATGTATAACTGGTTAAAGCTGAGGAAAGATCCCATGAGAAGATGGCACCATTTACTGATATCCAGGTGTGCACGTTGCATGATGAGATTAACACAAGGACAATGGCCAAACACAGAGTTAGAAAAGTCATTGCTAGTATCATTTAGCCATTTGTTACACCATCATAACATGATGGTAGAAGTGCAGTTCAACCCTGCATCCCTCCAGTTTGAGTGGCTTTACTCCCCATATATACCTTACTTACACTTACCATCTTCATGGCTGCACAACCTTAAAGAAAAAGTAGGAGGTGTGTTTGACATAATGGTTAAGGTCTTCAACTCATAGACATAAGGTACAGGGGTTTGACGCAGACTTCAGATTATTAACTAGACTTAAAATGGCCCTTCAAGGCAGTTAGCCTAGTATTCACCTATGAACCTATACAAAAACACAGAAGATATGAACACTGTTGGTACACAGATCTAAAATATGCTTGTAGCTACTTCCAATTGTCAAAGAGATTGGGGCATTACAAATTAAAGAATATATATCAGTGAGTTTGAACTCATTTAGAGAGAGATAGTTAAGTCATTTGTCTTACAGTCACAAACTGCAGGGTTTGATCTAGGCTTTAAATGTCCCACAAGGGTAGTTAGCCTCATACTGATCTGTAATTACTCTATACTTGTCCAAATATAGGGCAACCATCGCATAGGTCGCTGGTACTATAAAATTATGACTGCTTAGATGTGGTGCAGCTTTGTGCTATTATTTTTTTTGGGGGGGTCTTGTCTGTGTACTACATCATCATGATATTTAAAAAAAAGTTATTAATTTTTACCTATATTTGCTGTCTTTGTGGCTTTTTGCACTCAAGTTTTGTTCATATATGTTGTTACTTTCTGATAAACTGAAATGGGATGGGTGATGTAGGCATTTTTTTTTGCCAGTGCAGTACCACAAAATGGAGTTGTGATCAATACGTGTCACACAGAGCATGTTAGCTGTCCAGTGTATCATCATCAGACAAGACATGCCCTGCCACAGTTAGTTTCCCCTTTACTGATGTATATGTTTTCTTTCTGGCCTGGTGTACCCATTTCTACATGCAAACTGCCCACACAGTAAACTAAGCATATGACCCAGTAAAACAGAGGCCTACAACCTGCTCAAATTTAAGAGGCTAACATTTCCTGCCCTTAGTCAAATCTTCTCAGTTTTGTACACTGTTGCATATTCCATTGTTTAATATGAATTTAACTTATGATAATTGAAGCATCAGCCAGATTCAATAAAGCTTGCATTGTCCGTTTACACATGGTAGTGCACCATTTTGGATTCACAGCCACACAAACAAGGTAAACACAGTGGCATGCAAATTACAATATAAGCAGCTGAATTGTATGCTAATCAGCTAATCCAAGACGGAGGAGCTAATCAACAAACTATAAAGCAACTGTGTAGACTCAGTGCTGGTTTTATAGGTTCATAGGTTCATAGGTTGGTGCTAGGCTATCAGCCCTAGGGCCTATACAAGTCTAGCCATAACAATTCCCTGGCTATTTCTTCTCACACTATTTACTTCCCTGGACCCCTGTCTAGAAGGGCGACTGACGTGATCCCCGGGGTGAATTTCCTTTCTCCCATCCAATCGTCAAGGTTCCTTTTGAAGAGGGCCAAAGAGGCACTCTGCTTGACATGTATGGGCAATCTATTCCAGAGTTTGGGGAGTCTCTGGGACAGGAACCTATCCCACCAGCATGTTTTGTTTATTGTGATGACAAGGTTTAGATCCCTGGAGGTGTGGCTTTGAGGGATTGGGATTTCTTTAAGTGTAGCATGTCCAACAGCTCTGGGTTTGACATGGCCTTGTATGTTAAGCAGGGATCGCCTCTAAGTAGATGATATGCGACAGAGTATAGCTGGAGTTTTTTAAGGCAGTCAGCGTAGGGCATCTGCTTTAGGCCTGTGATTCCTTTAGTGAGGTATTTCTGCAGCCTTTCCATTTGTTGCAGATGTCTTGAGAGGTACATACCAAATGGGGCGTTGTATTCTATAATGGGTCTAATGAGGGATGAGTACAGTGGGACAATGACCTCCTTTTTTCTGGATGAAAAGCACTTAGTGATGAGGTGTGCCACATAGAAGGATTTCCTGACTGTTGTGGTGATGTGGTTATTGAAGGTGAGACCACTGTCCACCTGTGTCCCTAAGTCTCTTATCACACTTTCGGTGTTTAGTGTACTGCCGCCTATATGGTAATTCACGGGTACATGTTTTTTTCCCAAAGGGGATAACTATACACTTCTTGGCATTGAGCTTGAGCCCATGGCTCTGGCACCAAGCATCTGTTTCTGTAAGGCCCTTTTGTAGAATATCCACATCATTTGGGGATTCAATAATGGCTCCCAGTTTGCAGTCATCTGCAAACTTTGTTAGCCAGAGTCCCTTAGTGTTGGTCTGTACTTCAGAGAAGTAGATGCCAAACAAGAGCGGTCCCAGGACTGAACCCTGAGGTACTCCACTTGTCACTTGTCTGGAGCTGGATTTGGAGTCGGCTACTTTTACAGTGTGGGTTCTATCAGTAAGCCAGTTAGCAACCCATTGGGTGATGTAGGGATTAATGCCCAGCTTAGTAAGTTTATCTATGATGCCAGAGTGGGGGATGGTGTCAAAGGCCTTGGCAAGGTCTAGATAGGCTGTGTGAACCACCTTACCCTTGTCCATGGCTCTGAAGACTGATTAGAAGAAGTCCGTCAGGTTCAGGAGACAAGATTGGCCCTTCATGAACCCATACTGGGTGGGGTCCAGTGTTTGAAGGTTGCCAATGTCTTTGTTTATAAGTTCCATGATAATACGCTCCATGGCCTTGCAGATAAGGCTCGTCAGACTGATAGGACGGTAGTTTCTGGGATCCAAGGTGGATCCCCCTTGTGGAGTGGGATAACTGTAGCTCTGCGCCACTCAGTGGGCATGAAACCTGAGGTGAGGCTATGATTAAACATGACACTTAGGTGAGGTGCCAGTTCATATTGTAGTTAATGTAGTACACAGCCCGGGATGTCATCTAGTCCCATGGATGCTGTATTCTTAGCTTTGAAGAGTGCGTTTTTTACCTGTGTGGCCATTATTACCGGAATTTGGAAATCTTCCAGTACTGAGATGGGCCATTTAGGGGGTGAGAGGGGGATGAAGCTGGCACTGAATCGATCTGCCAAGATATTGGCACTATCCTTAGGATCAGTATATTTAATGCCATTTTGTTTTAGCTCAGAGCAGATCTGAGCATTGCCATTTAGATTCTTGACATAGTTATAGAATGCCTTGTAGTTATCTTTGGAATCTTTGGCAATTTTATTTTCCTGTGAATTCCAAAACCTATTGGAATACAACCATGGAAAGGAGTCTACACAGAAACAATGTTAGGGGCTGCTGTTGCTTTAATTCATGCATATGTGCAACAGGCTGAAGTCTTTGCTGCTGCTAATAGACCAAGGCCAAGAAGGAGAAGTGTTTTAAGACCCCGGGTAACTTAACACAATCTACATGATGTGGAAATTGTAGAGCGTTACAGGGTGGATAGAAACACACTACAGGAACTCTGCAACCTCTGTTGTCCTCAACTCAGAGCCAGGGCAAACCAAGGGGAACCCATCCCAGTGGAGACAAAGGTATAAGTAGCACTTAGAATCTTAGCTACAGGTTCCTTTCAGAGACCAACAGGGGACATGCTGAGGGTGTCACAGGCATCAGCATCCAGGATCCTCTATCAATTCTTGAATGCTATGTTCCAACGGGAACACTTCACATAATCGAATTACTGAAATCTCGAATTTCATATGATCGAGATTTCAGTAAATCGAATATGTGTAGTGTTTAAAAATAAGAGTTTACTTACCTTAATACATTGCATGCACACAGAGGGAAGGATTCTTGTACGCTCTGTGTGTACGTAATGTTTTTTTTTTTTTGCGGTGTTGACAGGAAATGAGAAATCTCCCGTTTTACGCTTCCGCATACAGCACAAGACGGGAGATTTCCCATTTCCCCACTGTAGAGCGATCTTGGAGTTGGTATATTTAAGTAGGGGGGGTGTGGGGGGCACAGCCCCCATAGAAGTGAAGGGAAGCCCCTGCAAAAGTTGCCTTTTTTTTTTTTTTTTTTTTTTTTTTGGTTTTGCTTCAGAAGTTCGAGTTTATGAAACTCGATCTTTTGGTTTCGGTTATTTGCAGTTCGAGATTTTGTAAATTCGGTCTTCTGAAGTGAATCCGTTCCAACATGCCGGTGACCACATCTATTTTCCCTGTATTCCTGAGGATTGGGCCAGAAATATGCAGGAGTTCTACCCTATAGCACACTACACTGAAGTACCAGGTGCCATAGATTGCACACATATAGAAATTAAGGCACCACCTGGGGAACAGGGAAGGCTCTACATTAATAGAAAGGGCTTTCACTCTATCAACTGCCAAGTCATGTGTAATGCCAAGGGAACCATATTGAATGTGTGTGCTGGCAACTCTGGCAGTTACTATGACTCACATATGTGGCACACCTCCCAATGTATCAGATGTTCGCTAGGGAGATATCCTACAGGGTCATTTACCGAGGGATGGAGGTTATGCACTGGAACTGTGGCTAATGACACCCATCAGAAAAGCACACACAACTGCTGAAGAATGCCATAACAAGGCACATGCTCAAACCAGAAATATCATAAAGCATGTTTTAGGGCTGCTGAAGTAGCATTTCTGGTGTCTGAATACATCTGGGGGAGCCCTGCAGTATAACCCATGGACATGTACTGAAATATCAACAGTATGTACCATGCTACACAACATCATCCTAAGAAAACAGCTTCATCAGGATCAACAAGGGGAAGGAGCACACATGCCACCACCAATGCCAAGGTCACCACAGCCACACACAGATGAACAGTTAGAGGAGGAACCAGCAGCTGCTGCCCACACAGCCCCCCTCTACGCAGCCCCCCCACACACACAGCCATTCCAGTGTTCCATTACTTGACTATTTCTAACCATTTGCCACAGACACTGTTCAAATCTATCAGTATGCATACTGTTTTATGCTTTACTTCTACAATGATTACAGATATTTGGATTTAATTTACAACTTTTATTTCAAATTTTATAGCAGAAACACTGAGGCACGCATTTCACATTTGTTAAACAAAGCAACAGTCTTGCAATGAAAACAGACTTATCATTAAAACTTCTCTGCATTTGAAAATCACATTGATTGAAACAGCATTGAAACCCACATTCAAAAAGAATGCATCTGGGCAGTGGCAGGTTAAGTTTACCTTTGGGCTGTTTTCAAAGCATATCAAATGCACACATTTTTAGGCCCATGCAAACGTATGGTGATTCATGTTCCTGATAATTGAATTATATCCCTTGTACAGCACCTGCACCACTTGTTAGAGTGTATTTTAAATTTACAGTTTTGAACATTTTCCAGTAAGCAGTGAAACAATTCAAACATATGAACCAGTAATGACAAACGGCCTAGTTCAGAACATGTCAAACATAAAAGGCCACTCAAACTTCTATCATTATAGTCCACCAATATTAGTCCATATGCACAATCTCTGCAGTCTGCAGAAGTCATCTGAATTCTACATTAAAAAGATTTGAAACTAATGAAGAGATTGTTGCTATAAAACATATATTTCAATGTTTCATCTACAAATGTAGTGCCCATTGCCCTAGAAGAATAAATTGTCTATGTCACATTAAAAGAAATGGTAAGCTGGTATATTGCAATAGGGAATGGGTGGTAAGCTGAAAAACAGGTTCATAGGTATCGCATCCAGAGGAGGACATACTCAGGACTGCATCACCCACCCCCTTCAAATACAAATCTACATGCCGTGGGAATAGAACCTACAACTCTCTGCATCAAGATGCAAGTTTTCTACCTGCTGTGCTACTAACACTGCTTTAAAACTCTATACCACAACAGTGTTACCATTTGCTAAACAAAACAGTTTTACATTTTAAGCAGACTTAGCATGAGCAGCAGTAAACTTCTCTTCCCTTGAAGCTCACATTTCCTTGAAAACACTTGAAAATAAATTCCACCTGCTATCTCTGCATTTCACTCTCTCTCTCTCTCACACACACACACACACACACACACACACACACACACACACACACACACACACACCTCAACCTCTTAGTGCAAGAAATCTGGACAAAGCCTAAAATAAATAGGGACAGATTATAAATATTGCTCTCATGAACTTAGAAAATTGCTAGAATAACAGGATTTGTGTTAGTATGCATTTTTCTAAAGGATATAATGTCTAAAACTCAAATATCTGTCATTATTTAGCAACTTCAATCCTTTTTAGGAGGAATATGGGGCAAAAATCTGGACACTCTGCAAAAACCTGGACAGCTGAAGAGTATGCTAGCTCCCTCTTACACACACACACACACACACACACACACACACACACACACACACACACACACACACACACACACACACACACACACACACACACACACGCACACTCACACACATTATCAGGGTAGACCACTGACCACAGTTGACCAATTTTGGGTCCAGCTGGGGAGAAAAACATCTAAAGCTGTGATGGTGCAGCGGTAGCATTGTCACCTCACAGCAAGAGGTTCTCCCATTCGATTCTCGGCTGGAGTGCCTTCTGTGTGGAGTCTGCATGTCCTCCCTGCAGTCAAGTGGCCTCCGAAAGACATGTGTGAATGGGCGTGCCTTCGCTGAAGATTAGGCGTCAGGCTAGCAACTCAGCACCATAAAAATCTACTGCCAATAATTAGGGGACTGGAGTTCCGCTGTGGTGACCCCTAACCGGGAAAAGACAAACTGGGGAGAAAAACATCTACAATACAGAAGAATAAATAATGAAACTTTATTCCTTCCCTCTGCCATCTTCTTCCACCAAAATAACCGAACAAACATAGAAATGCTAGTTACAGTAAGAATGGAGAGGAGAGGGAAGTAAGGATGGTGAATTTTTGCAAGGGTGTGAAGCCGTACCAAATTAGGGAGAGGAATGTGACTACGGGGATGAAGTTCTACAAATATCTTGTAGAATGCACTGAAGTCCACATACCAATATGATAGGTCATAAGGCGATTGGGGTAAATTCTGTGGGGTATGGATGGAAGTTACATGAGATAGCCCAATGAGAACCATTGCTCTTGGCCTGTTTAAAAAAACACACATACACTTTACGTGCTAGTCCATACCTCTCAACTGTCCCTGACTTTCAGGGACGTCCCTGATTTTGACTCAGATTTTAACTCTGTCCCTCTTAATCCCTCCTAAAACTAATGACTTTTGGAGGAAAGGTGGTAAATTACACTTAATGAATAATGACAATAATTAATAGTTATAAATTCCTTTTACTTCAGAAAATGTGTATTAATTCATATGCTCTGATTCTGTCAATGTTTCAAGTTAATAGCACTAATATTTTAAAAGTGTCCCTGATTGTCCCTGATTTTTTCTTGACTTGTCCCTGATTCTGTTGAAATTTGTCCCCTATTGGTTGAAAGGTCTGCGCGCTACAGCTTTACTGCGGGGGTGGGGTGGGGTGGGGGGTGCAGTACATGGCCTGAACACAATTGTGATCATAGTTTGTATGATGGGATTTTGTGGTGTGTTTGGTATTTAATGAGGAAAAGATTTAATTAAGGACAATTTAATACTATAATGCTTGACAAAATACATATATAAAAAATATGGGGGTAGCACAGCATTAAACACTAGCATAAATACAAGTTACAGACTAAAAGGTTATGAAAATTATGTTGGTTAAAAGTATAAATGTTATTAACCCCCCTCACTGCCAGCTGGACAACAGATCCCTTCTCAGCTAAATGGACCATTTGATGAAAAACACTGGCCACCAGTTACACAACCATGATGAGTTTTCATTATGTCCCCCAAAACTCCATCCACTGGCAGCGGATGTGCACAATCAGGAATACAGGCAACCACGCAACACATTCCTAATACAGAATGATGGGCACTCTAGAAAGATGTGCTTCCTCAAGAGCACAGCTAAAGCAGCCTGTTAAAGCACATGTTCCCACTGCAAGTGGTGTATGCTGTTCTCCTGTCCTCAGTGGAATTTGATACAAACCACCAATTTCCCCTTGGAACAGCAAGCTGAATTGTCAGTCTCACCTGCACTGCCCAGCTCTTCTAGTGCACAAGCTGCTCTTTCAACACAGGCAACCTTGGTCAGAGACATGGCTCCATCCTTTGATGCCAAAGAAAAAAATCCAAGCTGATATTTTAGTTATCTTAACACCATATACAGATAGACTGACAGGATGTTTTTAACTCCTCATCTCCCAACATACATTAACCACTCCTCCCCCAAAATTGAATAAAGTAAAAGCAAAACACTTCTGGTAAAGGCAGTAAAACATGCAAGAACCTACATTCTATTGCCAAGAGCAACGAAATGAGAATTATATCATTATAGACAGCATTTTTCCCACACAAAACAATACAGAGAAAATAATGAATACACAGCACATGATTAAAGTGCCTAAAACAAAGAGGCAGCAAAATATACAAGTACATAAACATACGCATCTATTTTCTCAGTTAAATATTCAGAGTTAAAAACTGTTTTAGTGCTTACTTTAGTAGTGGAATCTTTTGAAATACAACTTCACCTTATACGAATTGTTCTAAAACAATTAGAGTTAAGCATTTAAATTATCATAATAGTACAATCTTACTGAAAAATAATCACATACGTATTTATCCTGTACTTTAGTTATATGGAAGAGTTTTGAAAAATCGGTCTACCAGGTGTAAACAAACTTCCATGCCCATTTAATTTTTGCTGGCTACTGCTGCAATGTATTGGTTTGCATACATGTAAAACAGAGCATGAGCACAATTCTTGCATGCTACTGACTTCCATGGTACACTGACATTTGAAGGGTCTTAAAACTCCCAAACCACACCCCACATACCAAGAAACAGTGTTTGTAGAGAAAAGAAGGGTGAAAAGTACCATTGCTTGAACTTTACATCAACATGTAGACAATTACTTCTTCTGCTACCACCACCACCCATCCGCACGGTATTTCTTTTAACAATGCACTCCATGAATTGATTTATACCAAATAGTGAATGTGCACATCGGTAAGGGTATCACAGTCAGACAGGATGTGTACATAATGCTTCCATACAACCCCCTTCCCCACGAAGTCCACTGCCAATTTTGCAAGAGTACATATACTAATGATAATCAAAGCTGCAATCTGTTAAAACTGTTTTACTTTTATGATGTTCTGTAGTTCCCTTCACAAAATAAAACTGCTTGAATTGTATCCATCCATCAAGTCTTGTATTTCAGAAATTGCTCATTTCCCAATTTTCTTACATACTTCAGAAAATACTGGTCGGCATTTTCATTCAAAAGACGTGGCTTTTTGATATGTAAAAGGGAAACCTTAGTGCAAGGGAACATGTTGGGGTTGTACCTGGCATAAACACTATTATTCACAATGTGACTACAACCTTTGTGCACTCTAAATGGAATGTTCAATACTTTTGAAGATATTAATTTATTGTCGTATGTGTTGTACATACAGGCGCGCACACGATGATGCCCATCTTACTGGCTGATTTGGACCATTCATTCATTTGCATGTACTTATGTAGGAAGAGAGGATATCGCAACCTATTTAACTTTGACAAAGCACTGTCTCTTAAAACATTTCCGCCTCAGCTATGAGCGTAAATACAACTACAATCATTTAGAAACATGTAGTAGTCGATGAAATAACTTGTAAATATTTCACCTTTCTTACAGGACAAATACTGTGAAAGGAATTTGAAGGACAAATACTTATTTGAGCACTGCATTTCCACACAGAGTTTATGACAACAGATGCACTGGATCTGTGGGATGCTTACAAAATGTACCAATTGTGAAGTTACAAACTTCTCCCCTGGGGGAGGCGGGGTGCGCACCTGTATATTACAAAATTGTGTCTGAAGTCAGTGTAAAAAACACTTGTGAAAATGGTGGTTTAGCAACTGTTGTTCCAGGTTATTGAAAATTCTCTGAAATCATAAGCTTTATTCAGAAATCAACTCAGGTCAAAAGCAACAGCGGCAAGTAGCTAACCTTGCAGTATGCTACTTTAAAAACGTTGTGACCATTACCATGGGGGAGCATATGGGACAGTTCACCAAGATACCACACACCACACACACACACAAACACGCACACACACGCACACACACTCATGCATGCGCACACACAAACACACACACACACACACACACACACACACACACACACACACACACACACACACACACACATACACATCTCTTAAACACTAAAACACACAAATGCACACACCTACCTCTCACTTCTACATTTGTCTGGCACGTCTGCAGTCCAAATGTCCTCTGTAATTCAAATTCCCAGTAGGCGTGCAAAAGAAGAAGACGTAAACCATCAGTCGCACAGACACAGAAGATGAAAACAGGTCATAAACACCTGTTGCATCTGTGCGACTGGACGGGATGCAAAGGGCGTTCTTAAAAAGGAATGCCCTTTAATAAAAACAAAAACAAGTTTTTTTTTTTTTTTTTTTTTTTTTTTAATTAAAATAAAATTAATTTCTCAGCCAGCTGGTTCCAGGGGGGTGCAAGTGCACCCCCTTGTACCTGCCTGCGGGCACCCTTGCATAGGATACTTAACACCTAAGGGGCTAAAACCTTCCTCCTACATACATGCATATAGCAACATTGATTAAAACTGTTGCAACTGCTGGATTTACAAGGTAAGTGTTGAATCTGGAGTGTATTGTGTAATAATATGAATGACTGGCATATCCTTGCAATTTGTTACTTGGTAGTGTAAGGAAGTAAAAGGTGGATGATTTGTACAGAAATGACCTTAACATTTGACAGCAGAGACTTACTTGACTTATATGCTTCAATTATTAAGTAGTAGGCCTCAGGCATCACAGATTCACACAATCATACCTCTTAAAAGTAGTGATGGCCACTGAATGCCCTCATTTTAGTACCATACATTTGTGTTGGAAAATCATTAAAGAGAGAAGTTAGAAAGTATTGATACACATTGCAGTTTCAGACTTCAGAACCCTCACAAGATCATTGACAATAAAGATGGAAATTTTTGATGCTATCAACTGTCCAACTTTTTAGGTTCATAGGTTCATACTAGGCTATCTGCCCTAGGGCATTTATAAGCCTAGCCAGAATGTGTTTGGCTTTCGCCACCCATTTTAAATTTATTTTGCTATGCCCTTTTTCGAGGTTAGTATACTGTGCCTCTATCTAACAGTGACACAAAAGTGATACCCGGGGTAAACCTACGATCTCCCATCCACTCATCAAGATTCCTCTTGAAGAGAGTCAATGAGGGACTCTGCCTAACCTGGACTGGGATTTTATTCCAGAGTGAAGGGAGCTTCTGGGTTATGAATCTGTCCCTCCAGCATGTCCTATTTATTTCAGTGCTGAGGTTCAAGTCTCTCGAGCGAGTAGCTCGATGGGATTTGGATTTTCTGAGGTGCAGCATGTCCATTAATTCCGGGTTGGACATGGCTTTATACGTCAGGCACAGATCTCCTCTGAACAGGCGGTATGCCACTGAGTAGAACTGGAGTTTCTTTAACTGGGCAGCATATGGCATCTGTTTGAGCCCTTTGATCCTCTTGGTGAGGTACTTTTGGGGTCTTTCCAGTTGCTGCAGTTGTCTGGTAAGGTACATCCCAAAAGGGGCATTGTACTCAATTATGGGCCTGATGAGGGATGAGTAAAGAGGCACGATGACCTTCCCTGATCTAGATGTGAATCCCTTCATGATTAGGTGGGCTATATAAAATGTTTTTCTAACCACTTTGGCCACGTGGTTGTCAAATGAGAGATTGCTATCAACTTGGGTCCCCAGGTCCCTAATTACTTCTTCTGTACTTAATGGATTTCCACCTATGTGGTAATTTGTGGGCACTTTGTTTTTGCCAAAGGGATGACTATACACTTTTGGCATTTAGCTTGAGGCCATGGCTCTGGCACCAGTTGTCTGTTTCTATGAGGCCCTTTTGGAGGATGCTTGTGTCGGCTGGAGAGTCGATTATGGCACCCAGGTTGCAGTCATCTGCGAACTTGGTCAGCCACAGTCCTTCTGTGTTGGCCTGTACCTCCGAGAAATATATACCGAACAAGAGAGGTCCCAGGACTGAGCCTTGTGGGACACCACTTGTAACTGGTTTGGAGTCTGACATGGCTCCAGCAATTCTAACCATGTGGGTTCTGTCCTTGAGCCAGTTTGCAATCCATCTAGTGACATAGGGGTTTATATTTAAGCTGGTGAGCTTATCTATAATGCCCGAGTGGGGTATTGTATCGAAGGCTCTTGCGCGGTCCAGGTAGGCTGTGTGGACCACCTTCCCCTCATCAATGGCCTTGGTGACTGTTTCAAAGAAATCAACCAGGTTTAAGAGGCAGGATCTGCCCTTAACAAAGCCGAACTGGGTAGGATCCAGTGTTTGTAGGTCCCCAATATCTTTATTTATGAGGTCCATGATTATCCTTTCCATAGCTTTGCAGACCAAGCTAGTCAGGCTTATGGGGCGATAGTTTCCAGGATCCGTTGAGGCACCACCTTTATGGAGAGGGACCACTGTTGCTGTACGCCACTCTTTGGGCACATATCCTGTAGTAAGGCTGAGATTGAACAGTAGTTTTATGTTTGGGTTTAGCTCTTCTTTGAGTTCATGTAGGATGCAGTCCGGGACACCATCTGGTCCCATTGATGCTGTGTTTTTGCTTTGGAGAGGCGGCTCTTACCTGAGCATCTGAGATGTCAGGGGGGCAGCACTCTGCTGGGATAGATATTTGCCCTTTTGGTGGGGGGGGAGAAGTTTGCGCTGAACCTGTCAGCTAGGATGTTGGCAATGTCTGTGGGTTCGGTGTATTTTTTGTCATTTTGGACTAATTCTGAGCATATCTGGGAATTACCATCCAGGTTCCTAACATAACTAAAGAAAGCCTTGTGATTATCCTTAGTGTCCTGTGCAATTTTTCTCTCGAAGCTGGCCTTAGACAATTTTATGTGTGCCCGTAGTTTTTTGCTAATACTGATCAGTGATGCCTTCCCTTTTTGGGATTTTGCTTTATCATTTAGTAGCTTCCTCCTTCTATTGTATAGTTTGTTTATGTCTGGGGTCCACCAGACAGGACGTCTGCCTTTGGAGGATTGGGTCTTGGTTTTATTTGGGATCGCATGATCCATGCATTCCTGAAGGTGTTCATAGAATGCGTTTATAAAGGATTCTGCGGTCTGGGCTGTATTTTCCACAGGCCCGGGGGCTTTGAAGGATTCCACCTCAGGAGTGTAAAATTTGCTTTAGAGAAGTTTTTCACTGTGGTTTTCTGGGCAGGGGGTGGGGTCGGGATGTGAATATCCAGTGAGATTAGTTTATGGTCTGATCTTACCAGTGAGGGATACCCTTCTGGTCTGGAGCATAGAGTCCCCATGTTGGTGATGATCAGGTCCAGTATGTTTTCCCCTCTTGTGGGAGTGGTAACAAGTTGTTCCATAGCATTTGAGTTTATAAATTCTAGGAACCTTTGGGCTAGGGTGTTGGAGCTAGAGTAATGCTCCCAGTCTATGTTTGGGTAGTTGAAGTCGCCCAATATAATGGTGTTTGGAGAGACCTTCATATTTTCCAGTGTTCTCAGGAAGGCCGAGTGGGGTTCCTGGGTTTGGGAGGGTGGTCTGTAGCAGGCTATAAACTGGAAGGCAGTTTTACCCACTGTTAGTTGCACATGGATAGTCTCTGATGCTTCGTGCTTTGCCACCAACCTGGAGGTGTGGGTATCTTTGATGAATATCGATACTCCCCTCCTTTTGTGGTTTGGTACAAGTTTTGGGGCGAAAAGCATGGTATGAGGTATAACCTGGTAGTGCTGGGGTGCTCTCGGGAGCCCTGAACCAGGTTTCTGTTACTGCACAGATATTGATGTTCTCCATGCTAAGGAGAGTTTCGAGTGCATGCATCTTGAGGTTTAGACTTCTGGCGTTGAGTAGCATTACTCTTAGTTTCTTATCCTTTGTGATACCTATGGAGGTGGGTTTGTCTTTTGAGCCTTGCCTAAAAAAGGCACTATGGGGGTAGCAAGAGCCTTTGCCAATATCCGAAAGCCCAGGGGTGACAGGTGCAAGCCGTTCCTAGTGAAGCATCGTGGCTTGTCGAGCATATCATCCCAAGCTGACAGGCATTGGATCCCCTTTGAATGACACCAGTACTTAAGCCAATTGTTGAAATTGATCATCTTGTCTTCATATTGTGGCATCATTCTTGGTGAGGGTAAGATGCTACTCAAGGTCAGGGTCATACCGGCCTGGGCTACATGCTCAGAGAGCTCCTTTATGTCTCTTTTCATGTAGTCCAGGGAGGTACGTCTCAGGTCATTCACACCAGCATGGACAATGACTGAGTCATATTTGTACTTGCCTTGGAGTGACCTGAGTGCTTGTGTTATGTGGCGGATCCTAGCACCCGACAGGCTGCTCACCGTGACCCTCTCTTTGTTCAGCCTGGTGAGCGGGACGTCAGTGCCTGACGATAGAGTCACCTATTACAAGTGTATCAGGTGTGTTGTTTAGTCTTAAGGGCTGTGACTGTTTGGCACACTGGCTTTGTGAGATATGTGTTGCACGTGTTTTGTTTTGGGGTAGCGGCTGCTTGGGTGTCTGCTTTGGAGGTCTCTGCTGCTTTGGCAGATCTTTATTTAGAGCCTCCGAGTATGTTTTTGTGTGATTATGTGTTTGGTTTGCTGTCGTGGTAGGTCTATGTGAGACTGGAATTGTAGTGAGTATGGTTTCCTTCTCCTCCTGACTGGTTATGCCAGTACTGAGTTGAGAGAGCTTAGCCTCCAGTTTGGCTATATGGTTGCATCTCTCACATGTGTTGGAATTTGTTGGGAGGAGGAGAGGGTTGTCTGTGTAGCCTGAGTAGCACAGGAAGAGACACCTGGATCAGGTGGAGGATGAGGCAGTTGTAACATTGCCTCAAGATTCCCAGATTCACCAGCTGGACCGGAGAGGAAATTGACAACTGACCTTTGGACATGGTAGAATAATATTGGGAATTCCTTAATAATTGAAAACCAGGGCCAGTGGGGAGTGAGGGTGTAGTGCTTTTAATTTTTAGTGCTGACTTATATAATTGCTTTAGTGAGCAAGTGCCAGGTAACTTAAGTGCAATGTGTTACAGGTAACTTAAATGCAAAAATGACAAACAGTAACTTTCTTTCAAGTGAAACAAGGACATGGTCCTTTTTAAGATCAATATAAGTCAAAGGTGCAATTACCAGTTCAACATCACAAATGCAGATATACTAAGCACTAAGTCAGCTATGCACCCTGAGTATCAGACACAAAGCTTATGTATCCCTGAATCCAAAAGATACAAAACAGGTATCTGGCACAGTTATCATCACTTCTACAGGATATTGGGGGGGGGGGCAGGAAGCCTAGGCTGACACAAAAGGTCAGTGAGTGTGTGTGAGTAAGAAAAAGAAGCAGGCAGACATTTGGATAAACCAACAAATGGCCAGTGAGACAAAATTAGTTTTAAGCTGCACGGCTGAACCATTTAACTGTTGTGTGTGTGTCTGTAGGGGTCCTCCAGGTGAAATTGGTGTGTGAGTGTGTGCATGAACACAGCCAATTTCTGTGCTAGCTCTGCATCTTGGTATGTCAGACAGGTGTGAGCTGTGCATGGTATAGGTGGCAGTTCATTGTTGTCACCCCCGACCATGAGAACTTGCTCTACCAGGAATTGCACTGGCATGCCCATGCCTATGGTCAGATGCACTGCTGCTACCTGAACGTGACTGATGCTTGCTGGATGAGTTCCCCTCATGAGTACACCCAGGACCATGACCCCATGGCCTGTGACATCTGGGTGTGGACAGCTCACCCACTGATGGAGCAGTGGGAGTACAGCCACTATGGGAGCATGATCAGGCATGGCCACGTTGACTAACAGCAGATGATGTGGCTGACTTATGCTCATGAGGATGCTGTCCCCCTCTCAGCAGATGTTGCATCACAGACACTGCTTGTTCCAATGTGCCATTCATCCAATCCATTGAATCAGCAACACAGTGGAGGTAGTCATACATAATAGCCTGTGACACACACCTACAACCCTAAGCATTTCTCTGGAACACTTATGGGAACATGCCTATGCCTCCATGATGGCCCTAAACATATGTTGAGTAGCACAGGAAGAGACACCTGGATCAGGTGGAGGATGAACAGCAAGCATCCTCTTCTTATTCTTCTTTTGGCTGCTCCCATTAGGGGTCACCACAGCAGATCAACTGTTTCCATTTCTTTCTGTCCTCTGCATCTTGCTCTGTCACACCAATCACCTGCATGTCCTCTCTCAGCACATCCATAAACCTTATCTTAGGCCTTACTCTTTTCCTGTTACCTGGCAGCTTCATCCTTAGCATCTTTTCCCCAATATACTCTGCATCCCTCCTCAGCACATGTCCAAATCAATGTAATCTTGCCTCTCTGGCTTTGTCTCCAAACCTTCCAACCTGGGCTGACCCTCTAATATACTTATTCCTAATCCTGTCCATCCTTGTCACACCCAATGCAAATCTTAACATCTTCAACTCTGCCACGTCAAGCTCTGACTCCTGCCTTTTTGTCAATGCCACTGTCTCCAACCCGTATAACATAGCTGGTCTCACTACCCTCTTGTAGACCTTCCCTTTCACTCTTACTAGTACTCGTCTGTCACAAATCAATCCTGACACTCTTCTCCACCCACTCCATCCTGCCTGTACTCTCTTCTTCACCTCTCTTCCACACTCACCATTACTCTGAACTGTTGATCCCAAGTATTTAAACTCATCTACCTTTGCCACCTCTACTCCCTGCATCCTCACCATTCCTCTATCCTCCCTCTCATTCACACACATATATTCTGTCTTAGTCCTGCTGACCTTCATTCCTCTTCTCTCTAGAGCATATCTCCACCTCTCCAGAGTCTCCTCCACCTGTTCCCTACTCTCACTACAGATCACAATGTCATCTGCAAACATCATAGTCCACAGGGACTCCTGTCTGATCTCGTCTGTCAACCTGTCCATCACCATTGCAAATAAGAAAGGACTCAGAACTGATCCTTGATGTAATCCCACCTCCACCTTAAACGCATCCGTCACTCCCACCGCAGACCTCACCGCTGTCACATTACTCTCGTACATATACTGTACCACTCTTACATACTTCTCTGACACTCCCGACTTCCTCATACAATACCACAACTCCTCTCTAGGCACCCTGTCATATGCTTTCTCTAAATCCACAAAGACACTATGCAACTCCTTCTGACGTTCTCTGCACTTCTCCATCAACACTCTCAGAGCAAACATCGCATCTGTAGTACTCTTTCCTGGCATGAAACCATACTGCTGATCACTAATCATCACCTCCCTTCTTAACCTAGCTTCCACTACTCTTTCCCATAACTTCATGCTGTGACTAATCAGTTTAATCCCTCTGTAGTTACTACAGCTCTGCACATCACCCTTATTCTTAAAAATCGGTACCAAAACACTTTTTCTCCATTCCTCAGGCATCCTCTCACTTTCCAAGATTTCATTAAACAATCAAGTTAAAAACTCCACTGCCATTTCACCTAAACACCTCCATGCTTCCACAGGTATGTCATCTGGACCAACAGCCTTTCCGTTCTTCATCCTCTTCATAGCTATCCTTCCTCCTTGCTAATCCACTGCACTTCATGATTCACTATCCACACATCAGCCAACCTTCTCTCCCTCTCATTCTCTTCATTCATCAACCCCTCAAACTACTCTTTCCATCTGCTCAACACACTCTTCTCGCTTGTGAGTACTTTTCCCTCATTATCCTTTATCACCCTTACCTGCTGCACATCTTTACTAGCTCGGTCCCTCTGTCTAGCCAATCGGTACAGGTCCTTTTCTCCCTCCTTAGTGTCCAACCTTTTATACAACTCTTCATATGCCTTATCCTTAGCCTTTGCCACCTCTCTCTTTGCCATGCACCTCATCTCCTTATACTCTTGTCTACTTTCTTCATCTCTTTGACAATCCCACTTCTTCTTCGCCAACCTCTTTCTCTGTATACTCTCCTGTACTTCTTCATTCCACCACCAGGTCTCCTTGTCCTCCTTCCTCTTTCCAGATGTCACAACAAGCACCCTTCTAGCCATCTCTCTTACTAACTCTGCTGTAGTTACCCAGCTATTCAGTAACTCTTCACTGCCACCCAGTGCCTGTCTTAACTCTTCCCTGAACATCACCTCACAATTACCTTTTTTCAATTTCCACCATTTGATCCTTGGTGCTGCCCTCACACTCATCCTCCTCTTCTTGATCACCAATGTCATCCTACAAACCACCGTCCTATGCTGCCTAACTACACTTTCCCCTGCCACCACTTTACAGTCTCCAATCTCCTTCAGATTGGCCCTTCTACATAAGATATAATCCATACTGTGTGCATCTTCCTCCACTCTTGTATGTCACCCTATGCACCTCCCTCTTGTTAAAATAAGCATTCATCACAGCCATGTCCATCCTTTTCGCAAAATCCACTACCATCTGACCTTTTGCATTTCTTTGCTTAACACCATACCTACCCATCACTTCCTCATCCCCTCTGTTCCCTTCACCAACATGCCCATTGAAATCTGCTCCAATCACCAGTCTTTCACCCTTGGTACAGTCATCACCACTTCATCCAACTCACTCCAAAATTTTTCTTTCTCATCCATCGCACGCCCAATTTGTGGAGCATATGCACTAACAACATTCATCATTACACCATCAATTTCCAGCTTCATATACATCACTCTATCCGACACTCTTTTCAACTCCAAAACACTCTTGGCATACTGTTCCTTCAGGATAATGCCTACGCCATTTCTCCTCCCATCCACACCATGATAAAACAATTTGAAACCGCCTCCAATACACCTAGCCTTGCTCCCCTTCCATCTGGTCTCTTGCACACACAATATACCAACCGTCCTTCAGTTCATCATATCAGCTAACTCCCTCCCTATACCAGTCATACTGCCAACATTCAAAGTTCCGAACCTCACTATCACAGTCCTAGCCTTTACCTACCTTTGGGCATGCCTTCCACCGCTTCTCCTCCTTCGGCCAACAGTAGCCCAATTTCCGCCAGCACCCTGTTGGCCAACAGTACTGGTGGCAGTCAAGCATCCTCTGAGCGCCCATAACATCCCTCCTCTGTGGCACCTTGCCCAAACTTTGACTAATGCCTGAGTCAACAGCCACTGAAGTCACAGTAACACACTTCCCTGATCAATTGTCTCACCCTCCACCTGTCCAATATCTGTGGGCTCACTGGAATGGGTAGGCTTAGGCCTACTGGCTGTGTCTGATGGAATTACAGAGGATAGCTGTATGTCAACCTCAGTGTCAGATTGAACCTCTGCACCCCCTGACTGTGCCTGTTTGTCCACCATCATCATCAGAGTCTGCTGATACTCTGACATCAGGTGGTAGTAGTCTCACACTTTCACTGTCAGAATCACCTGTGATAATAAGCAACAAACACAGGAACAATTAATACTTAAACTACTATACTCCAATATATGCTAATAAAATAACAGTGCTGGGACTATTAGTACAGCAATACACACAACAGTCTTGACATCAACATCACACACTAAAACCCTCCACACACCTCCAGCCCTAACAACTGCAGACTAGTTGCTCTGACATCTACTGTTATGAAATGTTTTGAGCAGCTGATCAAAAAGCATCTTTCATCACACCTACCTCCTGATTTAGACCCTCTTCTGTTTGCATACAGAGCTAACCAATCCATGGCTGATACCATATCAGTAGCACTACACATCTCCCTTGAGCATTTAGAGGGGAAAGACAACTATGTGAGGATGCTGTTCATAGACTTCAGCTCTGCATTTAATACAGTGGTACCAATGCAGCTGATAGAAAAACTGGCACATTTAGGAATCAGTAAACATCTCTGTAACTGGATCCTGGACTTCCTGATTCAGAGACAACAGAGGGTGTGTTCAGGTAAGAACACATCAAAGTGCATCATGATTAACACCGGGGTTCCACAGGGATGTGTTCTCAATCCACTGTTATTCACCATCCTGACACACAACTGCTATGCTAAGCACAAGTTCAACCACATCATCAAGTTTGATGATGACATCACAGTAGTGGGACTCATCACAAAGGAGGATGAAGGGATGTACAGAGAGGAGGTGGCATCTCTGATCAGTTGGTGTGAAGGGGAAAAACCTTGGCCTGAATGTAAGCAATACCAAATAGATTATCATTGACTTTAGGAAAAGGAGAACAAGCCACCCAGTGTTCAGGATCAATGGTGAGAGTGTGGAGAGGGTTAAGAGTAAGAATTTCTTGGGTGTACACATATCACAGGATCTCTTGTGGTCAGAAAACACCAGCCAACTGGTCAACATAGCGCACCTATGCCTCTACTTTTTAAGAAGGCTGAAAAAAGCTAAGCTTCCTCCTCATATTCTCTCCACCTTCTATAGAGGTACAATAGAGAGCAGACTCACCTGCAACTTTACAGTATTGCTTGGAAGCTGCACAGTTGCAGAAAGGAGGGAGCTACAAAAAATGGTGAGTGTTGCAGAGATGGTAACAGGTTCCAGTCTTCCATCGATACAACATCTTTACTCTGCAAGAAGCATCCAAAAGGCCACCTAAATAATACAGAACAACACCCATCCTGCGCATGGACTGTTTAAGCATCTGGCATCGGGCATCAGGCAGGAGATATCGCAGCATCCACTGCAGGACTACAAGATTCAAAAATAGTTTCTAGCCTACAGTGATTAGACTTCTGAACGTGGTCACTAGTCCCAGGGATCTGGCCACAATAAGTCAATATTTATTGATTTTTACAATATGTACTTACATATATTCCAAGTAAGTGCAATATTTATTTATTATATCCATAGTATTACTTAACTCACTCAAGTGTAAGGCATTTCAATCTGTAGTGTGCTTTGTATTAATTTAAATAGGGTAGTTAATGTAACTCATGGGAGAGTATTTGTTTTGTATGTGAGTGATGGTAAATGTCTCTGCTCATTCTTGTGTGTATTGGGAGTAGTACTGTATTTGTTAGTTATGTTTATTCCTCTACTTGTATGTGTTGTTTCACTTTCCTTTGTAATCTCAAGAATTGAGCTTATGCATGAAATTTCATTTAGGCTACCAGTGTGTAGTTCTAAATGACAATAAAGTTTGCTTTGATTTTGCCTTTAAAATATGTCTTTGAATTGCTCATCAGTACTGAAATAAAATGTTTGGCTTACTATCTGCAGATGAGGGTATCCTCTGCATGCCAGATGGTCCTGGAAGAAGTTAAGCAAAAGATAAGAACAGCATCATCACAATTAACAGTAACACACAGGGTAATACTTTTACACCTTTATATGTCCATTAAATATACTTTCAACAACAACTTGGATGACAACTCCAGTCTAAGCTAAAAAATCAGAATGTGTTGCTAACTGTAGCAATCTTCAATCCCCCACCCCAAAAAAAAAATTCTTGTGAGACAGAAGTAACATATTGATTTAAATTGTTTTACTATACAACAGTATTCAACAACTGACATACAAAAGTCTACCTGGAAGCTCTTCCTGGGATATGCTCGCTGTCCCTGAAACAGTAACATCAATGTCGAGGACGTGCTGTTCTGCACTTTCCTGAGAGCTGTCTGGATCCCTGACAGTGGACAGGAGCTCTTCATTTGGTGTTAGTGGTGGCTCTTTAGTAAGCCCCCCCAGTACCCATCCGATCACGGCCCACTGCAGATGCTCTCCTTCGTGCGGATGAGATCATGTCAGTGGCTGTATGATGCACATTCTCATATGCCCTGCTGTGTCCAACCACGGCATTAACATAATTGACAATCTGCTGTCAAATCTGCATTCTGCATGACATATCTACCCCTTCCCCTTTCAAGCAGGAAGCACCATGTTGACTAAAAATGCCAAAAATGACTTGATTTTCAGCATCAGTGAAGGGTGGTCTTTGACGATTGAGATGCCTAGGTGGCATAGTCCTAACTGTCCTAAAAGACAACAGAAGGATAATATGCATAAGTGTTACATAACTACAAAATAACTGCTCCCAGATAAAATAGAAAAGGTAGCATTTTAGTATCATCCAGTGGACAGACTAGAGATTTGAAATACGAACAACAGGTTGGATCCAAAAAAGTAAACAATACCAACATATCCTTGTTTGTGCCATAACAGAAATGCAGCTTTGCTCCCACCCAAAAAAGAACAGGCAAATGACACATTTTGCTAACAAACCATCTTTGAAATGCCAAAAGTGCTATCAAATAAACAGTTCCTGAAACACGTCTATAGATTTAACACAGAAATTCCATTTTAAGGTATTGTCAATCATGTATACCTGTGAAATGCCCTGATGCCCATGACATCTGTGTACTTCTAACTAATGCATACAGATAAAAATGTAAAGTACATTGCTACATATTTTTCTTAATTACATTCCAGCATATGCATTATGTAGCTGACAAAATGCATGAATACCTTCTCATGTACAGTAATCCTCTGTGCAGATATATCCCAAAGTTATAATCTCTTCTGTGTTCTCCACATAAACAAGTTTCCTCACCTTCAGTTTCTCTAGTTACATGGCTGCCTTTTATGGTGTAGATTCAGGGCTGTTAGCAAGGTGCAGATGCAAATCAGGTGGGAACCCATTAGAATTGCTGAATCCCAAATACCTGGCTCCATGTAGAAAGTGTAAACATAGTGCAGGCACTGCCTCAGTGTTTGTTTTTAATGGATTGCAACTGTGAATGATTACTAGTTGGAAGAAGGAAAACACAACAGCACTACAGGCTGCCCTACATCCAGTTGGTGAGCCAGGTTAGACTTACAAAGTGTTAGATGTAAGTTTGGAAATGTAAGTAAGCAGCATACAATTCAAAGGTTCTGTTCATTAACTTCCAACCTCCCCTTCATTTGCTGGCAACTGCATATGATATTATTGCCATTTAATATTCTTACACATTTTAAGACCAATGATACAGAATGGCTTACAGCCTGCAAATCTCAGATTACTGGTCAGATAAGATAAGAATGACCAACAAACACAGAGAGGTAAGACAGAGCTGTATATTTGCAAGCAATAGTCATAACTGGTTGCATGATCATTTAGTGCACTACATCCAAAACTAATAAATATAGAAATAACAGTTACATGGTTTCATATTACTGTAGATGTTGTTGCAGTTGGTTATATGCAGAATGACTTCAGTTCCTTGCTGCAAAGCTGTTTGTGTGGCAAAAAGGGATAAGCCACCCTTCCTGTGTTTGGAAGGTTTATTGGAGTGAGAATTCAAATCCAGACCTATGTAGAAATATCTCAAGTGTACCAACATTTTCTAGTGTGCATGTCATAGATTGCTTTTCCTCATTTCAACTACTTGTCCCTTTTTTTTTCTTGTTTTTTTTTGTGGAGGGCAGTGTTTGTGTGATGAGCTGCTTAGCGCAATCATGGGAAATGGAGGAAAATGAATGTCAGGTTTGTGTGAAGTGATGCAGTGTACAAGCTGGACTTCTGGCCCATCCAGTCAGCAGTCAGAACACCTGAAGAAGACCTGCAAACAGGGTGTCTGTAAAAGGTCAAAGGTCAAAAACTATACATTGTTGAAATTTCTGTATTTCATTGTGCAAATATGCTTAGAGGCATTTCATGGTGGTTAGCAAGGTTCCGCAGCAGCTGCAGTCATCGAACACCTGCAGACAAGACTCAGACAGCCAATAACTGAAACTGGATACATTCAATTAATTCTGTTTGGCACCACACAAACCTGTCAGCAGTGTTGTGTGGTGGTTAACACAGAGACCTTAAGAATGATTAGTAAATTAGGGAATGTCATGTAACTAGCCCTGTGGCAGCAGGTGTAAGTGTAGGGCTGGAATACAGATGGTCCTGGGTTCTAATACAGGATGTGCAACCTTTTTTTTACTGTTGTGACAGTGAAGTTTGTAGCAATGAATTGAAAAACAGACAAGACAAAACAGACGAGTGTTATTAAACATTCTTGTGGCAACAAATGTAAGTGTAGGACTGCCATACACATAGTCCTGGGTTCTAGTACACTTTTACTGTTGTTCTACTTCCCATTATATTCACTCTCACTTATAACACTTTAGACAGTGGAGCAGATATAAATTATATTTATGAGGGATGAGACACCATTATTGTGTTTTCAGATGTATGATTGGGGATAAACTGTGAGGGAGATTTCTCTAAGTATAATTCTGGTACCTGGACTTGCATGGCCTTCACAATTACTTACGACACATACACAACTGGATCTATATCCAATAGCCTTCTCAGGTCACACACATACATGTGTAACAGTTCAAACTGTCACCTGTATTTATGTAGAATTCCTGGCTATGTCTAAGCAGCACTTATTCTATGGCCAAGATGGAAAATCAATGCTATGGAAGAAAATGTTTGCCCTTATACTTATATTTGAATCCCGCAGTGTAAAAATCAATTTTCTCAGAGTGTAAAGGTAAAAACAATGTGTCAGGTCATTACATTTATGCCCCCAGTACATGTCTGCAAACCTAACTCACCTAACAGTTACCTTCTAGTTTCCAATATTTCCAGAGTACATCAGTAGACACCCCTCAAACTAAGGCCTAGTGTCAGGCTAACCTTCTAATTTCAATGAATTAATTCCCCCCTGCTTGTCACTGCTGCTCTCTGCGTAACATTGAACAAACACAGTTGACATCATTGCTCAGGTTTGCACACTACCAGTAAATGCGATAACTGGAATTGGTGGGAAAGCATCAATTTCTATTGCTCTAGTTCAACTGGTAGACATGGCTGGCATTAGAGAGGAAGGTGCCAAGTTTAGAGCACAGAGGTGGGGTGTCCAGGAGTCCAGGATATTTATTGGACTCCTTGTAAATCATCACAGCCAATGGCTTCTGCAGGGGGTCTATTCTGGCTCCCAGTACAAGTCTGAGGTGTGGAATAGTTTGGCCCAGGCTGTATCCCATGCCACTGGTATCCCATGCACTGGAGCAATATAGCCATCATTTTAATGACCTACACAGGTTGGAGGAATTTGAAACTGTGGACATCCCACAGCTGTATTAGTATGACAATAAGAAAGTACGTGTAAGACTTAGAAAGCTCAATATAGGTAAGATTGGTATGCATAATGCTCTTCTGTTATTTTCTTTTCTTTCCCCAGCTGCCACAGAGCATGAGTTCAATAGGTAGGCTCATGTTGCTCAGTTGGAGAGACTGAGAGAAGCAAGTGGTATGTATGCAGAAGAAAAGTGTTATTGTAGCATTAAAAGTTAAAGATAACTTTTTTGGTCTTTTATAGAGTTGTATCAAATTGAATATGCATATCCCAACTGTAATAGCAAGTATGCATGCATTAATCTATAGCACAAACCAATTGTAAGAGTCCAATATTAGACTGTAGTCAGAGGTTGTGTGTTCAAATACTATGATTCACAACAATACAATACTATTTCTTCAATAATATTTACATTAAATTAAAAACTCTATACCAGTGGCACAAATGCTCTGCTGTAAATTGTAATCTGTATAACTGGAACATGCATATGTGCCATATATGCACAATTGCTTTCAGCAGTCTGTAGTATAGTATTGTGTTTGTTAGAATGTATACTTAAAATGTAATACTTCAGATAAGAGTTGTATAATTGTATTAATGCATTGTATGTCACATATGATGGTGCTAATTTTATCTCTTTTCTCTCTCACCCCAAGCCTTAGCTCTCTCTTTTTAAACTTTCTGTTATGTGTTGTCAAATACCACATCACTAAATGCTACACAGCAGAGCGAGGTAGGCAAGCTCCAGTATATCAATTTGTACCCATTTCACCGGCTCTAGTACCGATGCCCATCATGTCTGGGAGTCAACCTGGTAGCACTGCCTCTACTGCCCCTGCAGTACCTGTACTACATCAGAAGCTGGTGCAGTGGTACCCTCTGGGAGCAGTGGCAGAAGTGATGATTTCATCACCCACATGGAGTTGCCAGGGATGGTGCATAGGGTCATGCTTAACACTATTGGTGTATGCCTATGCCAGATGGAGAGGCTGTTCTCCCTCATGGTCCATAGGAGGAGGAGACTTCAAGCACTCAAGCTGCCAGTGGAGTAAGAGGACAGTGATGACAGTCCAGTGGGTAAGGACTCAAATCTCACTGTCTCCAAGCTTGATTTCTATGAACCTGCATTGTCCCATCTGTCACCCCAATCATGGTGTCCCCCAAACTTTTGTACCTATCACCATCACTGTCTCTTGTCTTGTTTGTCTTGTATGTTTGCATTTGCTTCCTCACCTACCCAACTTACCTGACCCAGACATACCTACATCCCTTACCCAGCAGTCCTCTCTTACCGAATTAAAAAAAAATGGTCACCTGTCCCAAAAAAAAAATAATCCAATACATAGCTCTCCATTTCACGTACATGTCTTCTTGACACACTTGATTCTGTCCAATTGGCTATACAACATGATTGCATTGTTGTTATCCCTCTTTGTGGAGGTGACAGTCCAAAGTCAGTTAATAGTCTACACATATTTTCAGTTTACCCTGTTAAAGAAATGGATAGTTATGGTTCATTCCTACCTTCCTCCTGCACATTCCTGTATTGATTTCCCTTTGTTCTTCCCCCTGCTTGCTCCCCATTTCACCACTTTCCTATCTACCCCATTTTAATACATTCAATCTGGTCAAAAATAGAATCACAGACAGCATATATAAGTAGCAGAAACAACAATGGATCCCTTCACTTTTGGCTCTGTGTTTCAGCGGAGTTTGGCATCATGCACCAATGTGATGGTGAGTGGGGGTACAATGCTGTGGTTATCCTTGCACATGCCGCTTAACCCCACTGTGCTATACCAACACACAGCAATAAATGTGGTATAAAGAATTAATGTTATTGAATTATCACTGTTTATTTAAAAGTCTTTAAATGTATTATATACACCTAGATTTGAACCTGGTATTAATCTGGGCTAAAGAAACGTGTTAGTCCATTTACACCTGCTGTTATAGAGTCAGTAAAGCAGCAGGTGTGTTTCATAGACACAATGCCAGCTCTCAGACATTTCACAATGTGGCACACATTTGCACCCTACTTAACTACGTGCAAACATGCAAATTATTGAAAATGTCTATCTAGCATGCACAAACACTTTGTCAACTGTCACACAAATCACCTGCTCACCGTGCTATGGAAAAGTGAATATTATTATGTATTACTGCTGTTTACTGTCCATTTCCTGTTTATAATATGAAATTACATGTGGAAACATAGCAAAGTGAAGGCCCTATCTAACAATATGTCACATATTTACAGTACAGCCTTGTGTTGCCTCTCCCCAAGAACTGCAACCCTGGTGTCTCAGTACTTTTTCCACCCATATATTACCCACACTACAGAAATGAATATCAAATGTTGTGTGATATGCAATGAACATCAATCTGGTAAGATGTGGAACTAGAACTATTGACCCATAAGCCTAAAAAGCCTTATCTACAAGGATAGAGAAGGAATAAGCATGGACTTTATCCACAGGGACATGGGTGACCTTCAACACACTTGACCTGACCCATTTCATTTTTTTCAAGGGTAGATTTTGTTTATTAAACCTAGCGGACATCTTTAATACTGAAGAAGGAAATAACCGCACCAACTAATAAAACCAAAACTCACTTAAAAATAAAAAAATAAAATATAAAAAATATAACCATCCAAACCACCAAAAACTCCAACAATGAATAATTCAAGTAGTTCTATTCGTATTAAACACTTTCATCAATTAAAGAGACTTCATCAGAATACAAATCACCATATTAATTCAACATTTAAATACATCTAATTAATGATATCATAATTCACTTCATCAAATAACCCTACCTACTGAATTAAAGGAATATAACCATAAATTATATTAAAAATGCATACAATGCTGAGCTCATCAGACTTGAACATAATAACATTAAAATAATGATGTAAAAACCCTTTGATCAAAAAATTAATTACAGAAAACATTATAAAACATCATCAGAAAAACTTTATAACCTATTGGCTCTCTCTATTATCATAGGAACAATTGATATAGTATCATTCAAACCAGGTAGAAACACTGCATCCAATTTAAGCTGCCACTGTGTCTCTTTTTTCTTTAAAAGTTTTTTCCAGTCCCCACATCTAGGGTTCATAATTACAATGTCAAGAATCCCAAACATAAATTTTACAAAACCCACACAAGATAAGGAGTGTTTATATAAAGCATTGGTTAATTTCTTGTTTCTTATGTCGTTATTATGTTCATAAACCCTATTCTTTAGCATGTGTTTGGTTTTACCTACATAGAACTGTGTGCATGTCATACAGACCGCCAGATATATCACACCTGTGGTGCTACAGTTCCCCTTCCTAAAAAATATTTTACTCTTCAAATTATTATTCAAAACTATACTGTTCTGTTTAATAATATAGGGGCATTGTGCACACATACCACATGCCCTGGTTCCTGAACAACCCACGAATATTCTATCTAGTTTAATTTCAAAAAGCTTTTTTAAATTCATGCCTGTTTTATTAACAGACATTGATATTTCACCTACTTTATTAAATATCTCATGATTAGTTCTATAGATGTTCCAATTCATTTCCAATACTTTCCTCACTCTACTAGTATTATAGTTGTATTGTTAAACACAGGTTTTGTCATAGTTCCTTTTCTGACAACCATGTGAGGGATCCTGACTATCATTATTCTTTAATTTAGTAGGTAGGGTTATTTGATGAAGTGAATTATGATGTCATTAATTAGAGGTATTTAAATGTTGAATTCAATATGGTGATTTGTATTCTGATGAAGTCTCTTTAAGAGATGTAAGCTCTTAATACAAATAAAACTACTTGAATTGTTCATTGTTGGAATTTTTGGTGGTTTAGATGGTTATATTTTTTATTTTTTATCTTTAATACTGACCCCAAAGACCTGGATTAGGGATAACAGGACAAATTGCCTATGTTGAGTTATCCAAAGCCTTTGAAACTATCCCCCATCCAGGTAACATAGAGAAAATCTCCCATCTAAGAATTAACCCATACATTACTAGATGGATAGCCAACTGGCTCACTAACAGAACACACACTGTCATGGTTGAGGACTGCACCTCCAACACTAGGCCACTTACCACTGGAATACCACAGGGATCTGTGCTGGGTCATTAACTATTTCTTTGATGTCCAGGCAAAGGTAGATGGCCTGTGGCTTACTAAGTTTGCAGATGACTGTCAACTAGATGCAGTCATATAGAGTCCCCCAACTATGGTAACATATTACAGAAGGGGCTGACACAGACAAATGATTGGTGCCAAACTCATGGACCGAACCTTAAAGCAAAACAAATGCTTCATTGTCCCCTTTGGCAATGTAGTACCCCTGCTAATTGTGATATACACAGCACCCCTCTAAGCTCAAACAGTGTTGTGAGACTTGGGAACACATGTTGGTAATAATCTACACCTCAATCACTATGTGTCCATAGCGGTGAGACACACATTCTACATTGCACACCTCATAAATAAAGCCATCACATTCAAGACCAGGGAGGTCATAACTCTGCTGTACTCTACCCATATCAGACCTCTAATTGAGTACAATGCTCCCTTCTGCCTGTACCTCACCAGACACCTGCAGCAACTGGAGAAAACACAGAAGTTTGTGACTTGGAGAATCCAGGGCCTCCAAAACATGACATACATAGAAAGACTGAAAGACCTGTCACTGTACTCAGTATCATGCAGGCTGCTGAGAGGTGACCTATGCCTGGCCTACAAAGCAGTCTCAGACCCTACACTACTGGAAATGTTGGGCATCTGCAATCAAATGGGACAAGAATAACTTGCTCCAGGGATCTCAACCAAGCCTGTGACATAAACAGAACATGCTGGGGAGACAGATATATCTCCCAGCAATTGCCACTCATCTGTAATATGCTCCCACTGCATGTGAAGCAGTGCTCATCAATGACCCTATTCAAGCACAACCTTGACAACTTGATAGGTGATTGTAAATTTACCCCTGGGGTGGCACCTATGTTCCTCATGGACAGGGCTAATTGGTGCTGATCACAAAATTGCTTTGCTAACAATGACCATCTAACTGTGCTCAATAAGGGTACTTGCGTTTTTACACAGCTAGGCTTGTAAATGTCCTAGGGCCATTATTCTAGTAATCTCCTATGAACATATGAAGCTGTGAACCTATGCAGGCCTCCCAACATCTTATCTCCAACATGTCCTTCTCATGTCATCCACTATAAGTTGACCTGCAGTCTTATAAAAGTCAAACTTGTGCTGTGATGATTGTGTAAAGTACTGAGTTTTGTAGTCTGTGTACTTAGGTAGGGGTTCTGTTCTCACCATTGTTAACTGTGTATGTGTGTGTGTGTGTGTGTGTGCGTGTGTGTGCGTGTGTGTGCGTGTGTGTGTGTGTATGTGTGTGTGTGTGTGTGTGTGTCTAGCCAGAAGAGCGGAAATGTGTATCCTACAGTTACCCCTCCAATTCCATGGATTGACAGTGTTTTGATACTTATATATGCCTACACATCCATTTCATTCAGGCCTTCCAACATCTTCTCTCCAGCATGTCCTGCTGATGTCATCCATTATAAGTTGACCTGCAGTCTTGTAGAAGTCAGGCTTGTGCTGTGGCACTTCTGTAAAGTACTAGTCCCTTAGTTTGTGTACTTAGAGAGGTAGATGCTCTGTTCTCACTGTAGTCAACTGTGTGTGTCTAGCCAGAAGAGCAGAAGTTTGTGTCTTACAGTTACTGCTCCAATCCCATGGATTGACAGTATTTTGATACTTGCACATACCTACAAATCTATTTCATGTAGGCCTCCCAGCATCTTCTCTCCAACATGCCTTGCTGATTTCATCTGCTATAAGTTGACCTGAAGTCATGTAAAAGTCAGACTTGTGCTGTGGCACTTATGTAAAGTACTGAGTTCTGTAGTCTCTGTATTTAGATAGGTAGGGGTGCTATTCTCACTGCAGTCAAATATGTGTGTGTTTGTGCTCTTGCTTGACATTGCAGAGAGCCTTTTACACCAGCATGTGGATCATTGTTATTGCCATATTCTTCTCAACAGACACTGCTGATGTCATCAGCTATATCTGATTTGTGGTTATGCACTATTCCCACAAGGGGAGGGTCAGAGAATGGTCTGGAGGTCAGGCAGAAGTCACCTCATTCTATATGATACAGATTACAGTGACATGGCTTTCAGTCTATTCACATACATCATGGCATGGTTTGTAGGCCCTGTGTTTTCTTGGAGAGAACCCCCTGTGGTCTCTCCAGCTGTATCTGGTTTGGTACATGTAAAAGAGAGCATTATACTCTATTAGTGTTCTGATGAGGTTCCAGTACAGTGCTATCATATAATCCTAAGATCTAAATTTGATGATGTGAATTATGATGTGCACAACATAGGCTTTCTTTACCAGTGTGGACACTTGGTGGGTGATGTTCAGATTGCTATCTACATGTGTTCCCATTGCTTGCATCACTGGGTTTCAGCATAGCAGGACTGTTGTTAATGCTGTAATTAGCATGGAATTCCACTTTTCAGAAGGACAAAAGAAAGATATGTTTCTGCATTTATCTGTAGATCATGTGGCTTTGTCACCAATCATTTGTCTGTATTAGCCCCATCCTGTAGTATATTATTATCATTGGTGGACTACCCAATATGCAAGAATCAGCAAATGCAGTAAGCCAAAGGCCATATACTTTAGCCCGAACTGTTGAGAAATAGATTCCAAACAGTAAAGGGCCAAGCACAGATCCCGGGCATATGCCAATGGTGATAGGTCTACTGGGACAAGTTGATTCATCAACTTTCACAGTATGTACTTTGTCTGTGAGCCAGTTGGTTACCCATCTAGTGACATAAGGGTTAATCCCCAGCTGGGAGAGTTTCTCAATTATACCTGCATGGGGGGTTGTGTCAAAACCCTAGACCAGATTACGATAGGCAGTATGCACTGTCTTACCATCATCCAGGCCTGTCACACAGAATCAGTGGGCTGTGACAACATCAGAGTTCTCCTATGGCATGACTCAGCACATACACCTTCCTGATAGAGTTGAATACACACTTCAACACACCTTCTGCATGGGCTATATTCCTGTGGAAGGGTGTACATCAACATGCATCCATCTGAGTTGGGGGGACATATATATACCTGTATAGGCACATTCTGACTTTTTCCTCAACTGTGAGGTAGACCAACATGTCATCATGGACCTTTTCTAAATGGACACTAGTAATATCCCGGCTGTGTGCAACAGACCCATGTGAGTTGTTAATGCTACATCATGTCTGTTACATCTGATAAATATCCTCAAAGAGGTCATTGAAGGCATGCATGATGACAGCACTATCATCCTATTGAAGTTGACCAACCCAAGGCATTTGACACAAATCTATGCTGAGGTATTCACGCAGCACTTTCAGATGTGGCTATAAACATCTATATCACCAAGTGGGTAGACAAATGGATCACATACTTGGCATATAGCTATGCTGACATGTGTGAAGTGACATATATCTCAGGTCCAGTGATCAGGTCCATACATCAGGCTGTCTGCTTGGCCATTTTTTGTGCATTATTTAAGTGATGGATATCATAGATGATGTAGACATCCTGTGTCCAAATGGCTGACTGAAGGACTACAGATTGTTGGCAGTCATTGACTCCACCTGTGATATTAGTATAATAGAAACAGTATCAACACACAGCCATGACAACACCTGCAATGACAAGAAAACATGGAGGGGAATTTGTTATGTTGGGAAACAAACACACACCCTATAATCAGACCAATAGGTATGTTACCTGTGTCCTGGGGTAGATGGTAAGTGGAACATCCACCAGCATGTAGTCAAAGTGTTGACTACTCCTTTGTATGTAACACAAGTACTGAGTATGGGAAGGCCATAATGCCTTCATAGATCCCAGCCTTCATCACACCAATAACAGAGTACAGTGCACCCTTCTTCATGTACCTCCCTACACATCTTCCACTGATGTGTAACTGAAGTGGAATTTGGATTGGAAGGGGACTATCTGTACTTTTGTGAGAGAATTGTGCTGATTGGGATCTGTCTGGTAAGGGGATGTCAGTCTAGGGAGTGGAATAAGCATACTCACTGGTCCTTTTGAATCTTTATAAAGTTTTTTTTCAACTTTGTAGCTTCTGGTATTTAGGTCCTGCATTTGTTTGTGAATCCTGCAGCACTGTGCACTGCCACGCAGTTGTGCATCAAAACTGGACAGTTAAATTCAACAAATTTTCCATAAAACACAGGCAGAAATATCCTTCCACTGAGCTCCTCCGTGATCAATTCTGAATAGTCACCCCTAGTAACAACAGTCTTCAAACTAGCATTATGGACAGTTGGACTACCCTTGTTTCTCCTGTCTACCTGGTTGACTTGGGTCTCTTGAGGCAGTGTAGCAATTGCCTCATGTACACAGACAACCTTATTCTGATAACACACTCTAGTGCAGAGTGTGAGAGATGTATTTACAGGAAGAATCTAGAATCCATGCTCTCTTTCACTCAAAACAGTAACATTGAGAAGGTTGTCAATTCATCCACCACAACATATGCTCATAGTACCACTGCTCATACATATACCACTACTCATATATATAGTATGCTTCAAACACGTAAATCCACATACGTGGAGCTTCTCTTGAAAAACTTACTGAAACACCAGAGACCTTCAAAACACAAGACTGCTACAACTAGCACAGTCCCTACAGCACCCATGACACATAGCAACACCGGTGTCTCACCCACCAAAGCAGTAAGGCATAACACTCAAATACAAATTTTCTTGTCACTGGAGACTCAGTAGTGAGACACATGGATGCCCCACTCACCAGGTTGGACAAGGAGAAAGTCACAGTCAGCTGCCTGTCTGGTAACAGGATTCATCAGATCATGTATGCACTCAGATCTCTCAGCAACGATTACTGTTATGACTCTGTCATAATTCATGTTGGTATGAATGACCTTAGACATACCTCACTGGACTATATGAAGAGAGAGATGGCTGAGCTATCTGAGTATGTGTCCCAGGCAAGTATGACCCTAGCCTTGAGCAGCATACTACCCTCACCTAGAAAGATGCCACAGTATAAACAAAAATTATTGATTTCAATAATTGGGTCAGTTTTTGGTGTCATTCCAAGTGGATCCAGTTCCTGTCAGCCTGGGAAGCCATGGTCAACAAACCTCACTGGTTTACCAGAGACAGTTTGCAAATGGTACCTCTAGGCTTTCAGCTACTGGCAAAGGCTCTTGACTTCCCCATTGTGCCTTTTTTAGGCAAGGTCTCGAAAACAACATTACTGATGTGAAATTAACCAATCAGAACAAACTAAGGGTCATGCAGCTAAATGACATAAGCTTTAACCAAAAACTGCACTCTCTGGAAGCACTTCTATCACTAGAAGATGTAGATGCCTGTAAAGTTACAGAAACCTCCTTCAAGGTCTCAGAGAGTATCCCAGCCTTGCAAGGCTACAATGCCTTCCACTCCTTTAGACCACAAAATGAATACTTGAAAACCAAAGGAGGCTGTGTTTCAATCTATATTAGAGATAAATTCACCTCCCGTCTAGTTAGACTGGAGAACTCCATGGAGTTACTTCAGGTCCAGGTTACAGTGTGTAAGACCCCCATTCAAGTCATAGCCAGTTATAAAGCCCATAAAGCCTACTTGACCAAACAGGAGACAATCCAAATTTTACCGAACACGCTAGTTATGGGGGATTTCAATTATCCCACCATCAGCTGGGAAACCTATGTCAGCCCTAACTCGCTAGCACAAAAGTTCCTTGACTTTGTTAATTCAAATGCCCTGGAACAAATTGTCCATACCCTGACAAGGGGAATACAAATTCTGAATCTGTTCCTCACTAACATGTCAAACAGATGCACTGCCACAACTGTCTGACCCTCATTAGTTAAAACTGACCACAAATCAGTCACCTTTAAGCTAGCACTGACACCAGAACTCACAAAGGGTGAACTCAAACTAAAACACTTCACCAAAGCAAACTATACCCTCCTAGGTGAAGGTATAAATGCATTCCAAGCCCCACCCCAAGCTGGAAGTGGTAACTATGCCAAAGAATAAACTAAAGCCCTATGCAATCACTTGCATAAGTGTATAAACTCGGCCATACCAGAAAGAATCAAAGCAAGAGCCCCAAGTAAAAACAAGCTGCCATGGTGGACATCCAGCATCAACAAACTTTACAATAAATGCAAAAACATTGCTGTCCAAGAAAACAAAGGCAAGGCCCCAACAATGGAAAAGCACCCTCCTCAGCCTCAACAGGCAAACAGGACAACTTGTCAAATCCTTCAAGGGCTCCTTTGAAAGAAACTTAGCAAGTACAGCCAAGGATAACCACACACACTGACCTCACAGAGACAGCAAACTTGCTAATGGATAGGTTTGCTGAAAATTTCCTTATCCCCTCCAAACTTACAACAAACCTTCCCCCAAACCCCCCCCCCTACATATCTGAAGAGTAGGTCCTCAAAGCCTTGTCCAAGACAAAAAACACAGCCTCTATGGGACCAGATGACATCACAGGCTGTCTTCTACACAGGCTAAAACATGAACTAGCATCACTATTAAGTACCCTTTTCAATCATAGCCTAAGCACAGGCTTTGTTCCTGTGGAAGGGAGAACAGCTACAGTTATTCCCCTCCACAAAGGTAGCCTAGCAACAGACCTGGGGAATTACAGACCCATACATCTGACCAGCCTTATCTGTAAGGCCATGGAACATATCACTATGGACCTCATAAATAAAGACATAGGTGACCTCTAAACCTTGGGCAGATCCTGCCAGTTAAATCTGGTGGATTTCTTTGAAAATGTGACTAAGTCCATTGACGAGGGCAAATCTGTGCACACAGGATACCTTGACCTGGCAAAGGCTTTTGACACAATCCTAGAGTCAGGCATTATTGATAAACTTAGCAAATTGAATGTAAACCCCTTCATTGTAAGATGGGTTGCCAACTGACTCACAAGCCGGACACATACTATCAAAGTGTGTGACTCCACATTAAACAGCACACCTGTTACCAGTGGGGTGTCACAAGGGTCAGTGCTGGGCCTTCTACTGTTTAGTATATACTTCTCAGAAGTTCAGGTCAAAACTAAGGGGTGACGACTGCTAACTAGGTGCATCATTGAATCCCCAAATGATGTCAGCATACACCAGGGAGGGTCTCATGCAGATCAGTGACTGATGTATTAGTCACGGTCTCAAACGGAATGGAAAGAAATGCATCATCATTCCCTTTGGCACAAACAATGTCCCCTTACACCATCAAATCAACAACAATGCCCTAAGTACCCATGAAGTAGTAAGGGACCTGGGATCACAAGTTGATTGTGACCTTAACTTTGACCATCATGTATCTACAGTAGTAAGGAAAGCTTTCTATGTAGCCCACTTGATTAGTAAAGGCATCATCTCAAGAGCAAAAGAAGTTATAACCCCCCCTAAACTTGGCACTTATCTGGTCCATAATTGAGTATAACACCCCATTTGGCATGTACTGGACTAAGCACCTGCAGCAATAAGAGAGACCTCAGAGGTTTATAATAAAGAAGATCAAGGGGCTCCAGCATGTGCCCTAAACAGACTGACTAAAGTCCCTGTCCCTATACTCCGTATCATATCGATTTCTTTGGGGAGACTTATACCTGGCCTTCAGAGCAATCCAAGACCCAAACCTAATGAACTTGCTGCATATCCATAAATCAAACAGGACTAGGACTACCTGTTCCAGGGACCTAAATATGGCCTGCAACTTAAATATGACACGCAGAAGGGACAGATTTATCTCTCAGCAACTATTGAATCTTTGGAACATGCTACCAATTTATGTGAAGCAGAGCACGTCTATGACACTGTTCAAGAGGAACCTGGAGTGGATGGGGTACCATAAATTGTTACTGGGGATAGTGCCCACAACACTCCAGGACATGGGCAGTCATCATTAAATGCAATCCTGGGTATTGACTAGCATTTCTATGGTATTATATTGGGATGAAACAGCTAGGCTTAAAATGACCTCCGGATTGATAGCCTAGTAATCTCCTATGATCCTATGATCCTAAGTCTACCTCCTTTGTTACAGTGAGCTGTCACACAGTTTATTGGCCATGCCTATGTATTCTTTTTATTTATTTTATTTATTTGACATTTGTTTACAGGGGTGGTCTGACTGGGTCTACAGAACCCGTTTTCACCAGTGGCCCGGGGAGAAAAGCTCCACATACAGTACAATACAAATACAGTATAATCCAATCCAATACAAATGACATTAGAAATACTATACCAAAATAAGTTGAAAGAACAAACTATGTTACAAGCTGTTACAATATATACTACACATCTAGACAATTCTAAAGAGTTAAAATATTATATATAATAATAGTCACGCGCACCATACATGATGTAGATAGTGTCCAAAAATAATAGTACTTAGGTAGTGCAATGTGTGACATTGACTGTTATAGTACAAGAAGAATAGAATGTTAGTTTCAGTTAGGAAAATAATATCCAGAAAGTTAGTGATGCAGAAAGATAGTGAGAGAGTTAAGAAGAATAAAAGCATTACAGTCTGAGCAGTAGCTTAAGGATATGGTATAGAAGCAGAGAAGGAGTTAGGACAGCCTTCGGATCCTGCAGACTGTGAGGGATTGAGATGTGACAGAAGAGGAGGATGAGGCTAGTGTGGAGAAAGAGGAAGAGCTGAGCATTAGGCAGGCTTTATGCAGGAGCAGAGCCATGTATTTCTGAGATGATTTTTTAATGGGGCTTTGAAATGGGTTGGGCCAGGCATAAATCTGATAGCTAGAGGTAGCGAATTCCAAAGTATACAGACAGAATATGAATACAGAGCGTGACCTGGTTTTCTTGTGGGTTTTGAGATAGCTAAGAGATTTTTGTCTTCTGATCGTAGGGATCAATTTAGTGTGTAGGGTGTGACTAGATTGGCTAGTCCAGGGCAGGCAGTAGGCTTGAAAATAAGGTTGTGCAAGGTGGATAGCTGAATAAAGGCAAGTTGGTTGGGGAGTCCAAGCCAGAATAGTTCTAGAGATGGTTTACAGTGGTGTGTGTGGTATTTAGAATTTGTTCATAGGTTCATAGGTTGGTACTAGGATATCAGCCCTAGGGCCTATACAAGCCTAGCCATAACAATTTCCTGGCTATTTCTTCCACACTATTTACTTCCCTGGACCCCTGTTTAGCAGGGCGACTGACGTGATCCCCGGGGTGAATTTCCTTTCTCCCATCCAATCATCAAGGTTCCTTTTGAAGAGGGCCAAAGAGGCACTCTGCTTGACATGTATGGGCAATCTATTCCAGAGTCTGGGGAGTCTCTGGATAAGGAACCTATCCCTCCAGGATATTTTGTTTATTGTGAGATCCCTGGAGCATGTAGCAAACTTTGCAACTTTGTTGTAGCACTGTTCCATCTTGCTTAGGGTAGAAGTCTATAAGTTAGTTAGGACAGGGGCACCATAAAGAAGAGAGGGAAGTAAAAATGTTTATGCAAGGGTAGTTTTGGTTGCTGCAGTAAAGAAATGTTTGTTTGTGGCATAAACATTACTGTCTGATGGTGCGGAACCCCCATCAAGTTGTTACACCAGATGCATGTGTGCACCTTGTTCTGGTGATGCACACAGGACATGCTTAGGTGTTTGACAACATTAATGGCATGGATAACATTCACGACAGTGTGGACTGTGCCATATATATGTAAGCCATGCACATCAGCCAATTAGCCTGTATTGTTCATAATGTCACATACAGGTATAGCAGTGTCCCTTCTAACACCTCCAGCAGATGTAACAGTGCCAGGACAGTGTGCGCGATTACCATCATAGAGTGAGGACATGTCATAATAGTTGTACAAGTGTGTTTGTGCAAAATCATCTCTGATCACTCTGAATCACATATGTTATGTCAGAGGCATGGGATTACTGGTGGTATTATTCTGATATTGTCCATGATTGTGTTTGTTTCTTTTAATGTTGTCCATGAACCTTTATCTGTGTCCCACTCGCTGGAGACCTCTGCTGAGATTACACTTAGGTTCAGGCAAATCATTTTGCTCAGCTTCACAACATGCACCCTACCCCAATTGTATGTCAGATCCCTGATAGATGTCCTCTGCATTATTCATGTAAGGATGATTATCTTACACAGACATCCTCCTCATTGTTATGTCACCTTGTGTGATAGTCACATAATACATATTTTCACTGTGCAGTTCCTACTGTAACATACTGATATATGATTGGTGTTGCTGTTACAACCATCTTCCACTGACATGCCCTCATCTGCTGTACATTAGGTTGTTTCACCTGTCCTCTTTCCCTGTGTTCATTCCTACAATTCATCTGTGTGTCCCTATTTAATACACACACTTCCCCTGAGTGTTTATTTTACATGACAGTCCATTTACCCTTACAGATCATTTACACAACTCCAGTACCGAATGCCAGGAATGGGATTTCACAATACTCTACACTGTAGATACACTGTTCTGTACTGTGTTTGGACCATAAAGTTAACATTCATACTGCTCAACTGTCGAGATTTTCACAGAATGCCCAGATGTGCTCCTTATCAAATTTGTGGCTTTCTGCCATATCACTGAGATGATCTCAGGACTGATGTGACTCAATATTTCATGCATTTTAGTTTCAGACTTCAATCCTTGAGAACATGTATCTTAACAAAAAACCCTGGTTATTCTAGCACATTTGTATATGTCAAATATGTCACTGTTTCTGGGTCTTTGTCCCTCCATTATGTTGGCCTTTGTCCAGATGTCTTGCACTATGAGATTGAGAGCTATCTTATTATAAAATAATTCCTGGATTTCAGCAAACTGATATGAAACCAACTGGAAGCCAGCAAAGAAAAAAATCCAGACGAGGATCCAAACACAGCTCACGTATTTTATTGTACAAATAACCAGCAGTTGTTAAGCGCTTTCATCCAAATACATATGGACTTCATCAGAACAGCATTAGTATGCCCTCACATTCATTATATACTTAAATTTCCCACCTAAAACCCCAATTATTCCATCAAAAGTTCAATTAAAAGATATATTGGTTAAAAACACTAAATAGAAGTACTTTATAATACACATCTTATTTTTGATAAAACAAATTGCCATAAAGTTAAAAAACTTCATATATATCCTGGCCATGTCCATATCATATGTAATTAATTATCCATATATAAACACCATAATGAAATAGAAATTGTAAACAATGTTAGCTTGTGCTGAATGCAACAGTACAAATATAAAATACAATATCTTATGTATATAATTGTACTAACTAGTGAACTAATATAGTGTCATACACCACCCATTCTTATAACCAGATTTGATAAATATCAAAGATGAGAAATAATAAATAATGATAAAATTAGTAGGAATACATGTATTGCACCACCTTCAGTTATATCCTATATCAGTGTGTATTTACTGGTATAAATATAAAGTTGTAAAATATCTTATAAACCTTAAGTTATAAGTCCTAAATTATACCATAGTTATTATCTAATCTCTTAACAAAGGTTTTGTGGGGATCACTTCATTGAGTCCTGGTGGCACTCCAGCATTTAATCTAATCTGCCACCTCACCTCTTTGTCACTCACTAATGCCTTTATATTACCCCCTCGTGGGTTTGGTCTCACTATTTCCAATATTGCAAACTTGAACCCTGTGCAACTTGAGTTATTCATAAGGTGTCTTGATAGAGCATTATTTGTATCTGATTTTTTAATACAGTATAAATGGTCGTATATTCTGTTTTTCAAATGTCTATCAGTTTTCCCTACATAATAATTCATACACGTATTACACAGGGCTAAATATATAACATATTGGCTCGAACAGTTGCCATTACTGAACCTAATTTTACTTTTAACATTATTACAAAGGGAAATTGATACCTCCTCGAAAATAAAGCTACAGTAATTGCAGTTGCCACATTTTCTGGTACCCGTCTTTTTATAATTAATACTATTATTAGAATTATACTTTAACTCTATAATTCTCTTAATATTATTTCCTGTTTTGTACACATAACAAGGATGAGTTGGTATTTTATCTTTTATACTGCTGTCACTTGTTAAAATATTCCAGTTTGAATTTATTATGCCTTTTATTTCATTACTATATGCTCCATATTTCAAAATACATGCTTTTTGATGTCTCTTATCTATATTTCCCACTTTATTACTGTTTCCATTTGTCCTTTGCATTCCTTTATTGCTTTCAAGTCCTATACCAAGTAGAGGGGGATATTTCTGGCCCCATTCTTTTGCCACATATGTTGTAATATCTGTTATCATATCTATAGGATATCCCTTTTCTTTAAAGGCTTGGCTAATAAAGTTTAGTTCAGATAGCAATCCTTCCTTTGTAGTTGTCATTCTCGCTGCTCTTATACACTGCCCTTTTATTATTCCCCTTTTGGTACTATATGAGTGGGCGCTGTCATAGTGTAGATATCCATTACTATATGTGTCTTTCCTATATATTTTTGACTGAAATGATGTACCATCATTAAAAATATAAGTATCTAAATAATTAATTAATCCCCTCTTTGTCCACTTTATATGTGAATCTTAGATACTCTGTAGTCTGATTTATGAACCTCATAAACTTTGACAGTTCATCCTTGCTTCCATTCCATAGGATGAATATGTCGTCCAAATAACGGACGTATGTTTTAATACATTTCATCCAAATGGAATTAAGTATGAATTCCTCTTCCCAGTCTAGTAGTACTAGGTTTGCGTATATGGGAGCACAAGATGCTCCCATAGCCACTCCTGTTACTTGCCTAAAATATTCGCCTTCATAGTAGATGTAATTAAAATCCAAAACTAAGTCCATGAAGGCTGCAAGTAGGGAGATCTCATCAGTAGGAAGTCCACTATGTTTGTATAGACTACTCATAAATCTTTCTGAGCCATCATTTTTAGGGATACATGAAAACAAATCTTGGATGTCTATAGTGACAAACATCAGTTCTGGATGCCATAATTCGTGTGTAAACAGTCCCAAGAATTCCCAAGAGTCTTTGATTATGTGTTTAATAGAACTATACATGTGTTTGAGTTTATAGTCTATATATTTCCCAAAAGGGAATACCTTACTATCGCTTCCCGATATTATGGGTCTGAATGGGGGGGCCAATAAATTTTTATGAATCTTGGGAATCCCTTTGATTGTTGCCAATATAGGAAAATCCACCTTTAGGTATTTATATAATTCCTCATCTATTCTGTTGTCAAGTAAAAATTCTTCTAGATATGAGTCAATTCTTCTATATGCAATATTTACTTGATTTAGTGATGATTCCTCATAGTAGGCTGTGTTGTTAAGTATTTCAAATATCTTAGTATTATATTTAGCCTTGTCATATAATACTATCCCTCCCACCTTATCTGCTGTCATTATTCTAATATTATTGTCACTGAGTTTTTCTACTGCTAGTGCAGCCTGTTTACTGGCTGCTCTATGCTTGGTATTATATTTATTTTTATTATATAAAGTGTATATTTCTTTGTTAATAACATTCTCAAAAGAAAGTAAAGTTTTAGCTAAAGGGGGGGGGGTAAAGGTGCTCTTCTTTTTTAATTCTCCTCTAGATCTATATTCTATATCATTTTGAAAGAATATCCCAAGATTTAGTTTCCTAAGAAACAGTTTAGTCTCAACTAGTGTATCTATGAGGTCCATTGACTTGTCTGGAATATATTTCATTCCTTTAGTCAGGACATATAACAATTCAGGTTCAACACTATGGACCATATAATTATATATTTTGACATCCCCACTAACTTGTTGTATATTGAGGGTTGTTGGATCATCTGTCTGCTCTTCTATAGATCTCACATCTACATTACCCTCACTGTAAACTACGTCATTCCCTAATCCTACTAATTCCTGTATCTGTTCCACCGGGATTGGCCCTTCCCCTGATGTTTCAATGTTGGCCAATTTTCTAAGTCCCCACTCTCCCATAAAAAATCTTCTTGATATGTATTTGGTTTAGGGAAATATTGTCTTTCTCTGACTGTAGTTTTCTTGTTAGATCTATCATTTCTAATATTCCATCTATAGGCTTTCCCTTGTTTGTACTGAAGTATGTCCCTCTGTAGCTTCTTATTTTTACGTTCAAAAACTTTTTTGCAGTTTTTGTCAGCATATTCATATTGTTTACTATAAAGTGCTTCCCACTGTGGAAATAACAAATCCTTTGTTATATTATTACTCATTTCTTCAGCCTCACACAGAAATCTGCTCAATTTTGTGTCATTATTGGTTATTATAAATTTCATGAACCTCTTTCCAAACTCATCAAACATGTTATTACAAGCTTTAACATTCTCTTCATTCATTTCAATACCTATAGGTTCTTTAAAAAACCGTAAGCCCATAGGTATCACATTACTTTCAATACATTTGCGAAGATACATGTTTTCTAATTGCAAAGATTTAATCTTATTTAGTTTGTCGCCAAAAGAATGAATCATATGTTTAAGCGATGCAGATTTATCATCTTCTTCCCTGCATAATATTGCCACATTGTTTTTTACATTGAATTCAAAAGGCATATGTAAAATTCTGTCACTATTAAAGTTATCATTGTTTCCCCTAGGGGAAGATTGGTAGACAGTACCTTTTTGCTTATGACTGGTGTTTATTTTGGATTTCTCAGTTGTAGCGTATGTCCGTAATGGCGGTAAGCGTTTAGGCTTTGCCCCTGATATCAAATATATGTCCTCATCTTTGTTTCCAGTTGTTGCAGAAAAATTGAAAACACTCTCCGGTTTTCTCAGTAGACAAAGAGGGGATTAATTATTTAGATACTTATATTTTTAATGATGGTACATCATTTCAGTCAAAAATATATAGGAAAGACACATATAGTAATGGATATCTACACTATGACAGCGCCCACTCATATAGTACCAAAAAGGGAATAATAAAAGGGCAGTGTATAAGAGCAGCGAGAATGACAACTACAAAGGAAGGATTGCTATCTGAACTAAACTTTATTAGCCAAGCCTTTAAAGAAAAGGGATATCCTATAGATATGATAACAGATATTACAACATATGTGGCAAAAGAATGGGGCCAGAAATATCCCCCTCTACTTGGTATAGGACTTGAAAGCAATAAAGGAATGCAAAGGACAAATGGAAACAGTAATAAAGTGGGAAATATAGATAAGAGACATCAAAAAGCATGTATTTTGAAATATGGAGCATATAGTAATGAAATAAAAGGCATAATAAATTCAAACTGGAATATTTTAACAAGTGACAGCAGTATAAAAGATAAAATACCAACTCATCCTTGTTATGTGTACAAAACAGGAAATAATATTAAGAGAATTATAGAGTTAAAGTATAATTCTAATAATAGTATTAATTATAAAAAGACGGGTACCAGAAAATGTGGCAACTGCAATTACTGTAGCTTTATTTTCGAGGAGGTATCAATTTCCCTTTGTAATAATGTTAAAAGTAAAATTAGGTTCAGTAATGGCAACTGTTCGAGCCAACATGTTATATATTTAGCCCTGTGTAATACATGTATGAATTATTATGTAGGGAAAACTGATAGACATTTGAAAAACAGAATATACAACCATTTATACTGTATTAAAAAATCAGATACAAATAATGCTCTATCAAGACACCTTATGAATAACACAAGTTGCACAGGGTTCAAGTTTGCAATATTGGAAATAGTGAGACCAAACCCACGAGGGGGTAATATAAAGGCATTAGTGAGTGACAAAGAGGTGAGGTGGCAGATTAGATTAAATGCTGGAGTGCCACCAGGACTCAATGAAGTGATCCCCACAAAACCTTTGTTAAGAGATTAGATAATAACTATGGTATAATTTAGGACTTATAACTTAAGGTTTATAAGATATTTTACAACTTTATATTTATACCAGTAAACACACACTGATATAGGATATAACTGAAGGTGGTGCAATACATGTATTCCTACTAATTTTATCATTATTTATTATTTCTCATCTTTGATATTTATCAAATCTGGTTATAAGAATGGGTGGTGTATGACACTATATTAGTTCGCTAGTTAGTACAATTATATACATAAGATATTGTATTTTATATTTGTACTGTTGCATTCAGCACAAGCTAACATTGTTGACAATTTCTATTTCATTATGGTGTTTATATATGGATAATTAATTACATATGATATGGACATGGCCAGAATATATATGAAGTTTTTTAACTTTATGGCAATTTGTTTTATCAAAAATAAGATGTGTATTATAAAGTACTTCTATTTAGTGTTTTTAACCAATATATCTTTTAATTGAACTTTTGATGGAATAATTGGGGTTTTAGGCGGGAAATTTAACTATATAATGAATGTGAGGGCATAGTAATGCTGTTCTGATGAAGTCCATATGTATTTGGATGAAAGCGTTTAACAACTGCTGGTTATTTGTACAATAAAATACATGAGCTGTGTTTGGATCCTCACCTGGATTTTTTTCTTTGCTGGCTTCCAGTTGGTTTCGTATCATTGAGAGCTATCTGTGAAGCCCTGGTGATCACTGTGGCATTCCGTGCACAACCGTGGATCATCAGTGCTCTGATTTAAACAGTGCTATCTACATTTGCTTACATGGTTTCCTGGCCAGCACACTGTTGCCAGCCATAAAACCTCACTTATTTATGTTTAAATGTGGTGCGTAGCATGGATATTCAATGAACGCTGCTGCCCACAGTGCATCACCTTGCACACATGTAAACTGTGCCAAGCCTACACAGTTTATTGAATCCCGGGGTATATTTATTTGTAAATGAATTCTGGTCATGTACTTCATATGCTCATTTTCTTTTACTTCCACAAACCTAGAGCAGTTAGAAGAGCTTGTAAATAACAGCTCCAGAACACAGATTCTCCTATTCTTGTATAGTATGTATTCAAGTTGCTCAGTTTATGAAAAAAAAAAAGTGACAAAAAGGAATTTCTTGTGGGGGGGGGGGCATTCCTTCATCCCTATGGGTTGAGGAAGGCAAGCTCCCTCCACCCCCTATTTTATTATTCTCACTCTTAGGCTACCACACCTTGGTGAAAGAGCAATTATTGATAGGCAATGCAGTGCTTGTCTAACTTCTGCCCTGAGGCGCAGTAACTTTAAACCCTCCAAAATGCACTAATTTGTGAGTTTTGGTCCAAAAAGAAGCAAGTAGTGAAAACATGACTAGATGACAGATTGAGACAATCAGTTTAAACTGAGCTTGTGAATCTAAGTGTGACTATAAGACATATTTTTCCATAGCACTGATGCTTTTTAATTGAACATTTCTTGGACTAAACTGTCACTCCTGGGTTCATTAGGCAAAATATATTTTGTTATAGTTGCATACAAATTTGAAATTTAATATGCAAATATTTTTGAAAAGCAAATTAATGTATCTTTTTACAATATATTGCTTTATCTTTGCTCTTTTTTCAATATTTATGATAGGAAAGGAAATACATTTTGAGGCAATTTTTTTTAATTCACGTGTGTGTGTGTGTGTGTGTGTGTGTGTGTGTGCGTGCGTGCGTGCGTGCGTGCGTGCGTGTGTGTGTGTGTGTGTGTGTGTGTGTGTGTGTGTGTGTTGTGTGTGTGAACTTCATTTTCACTTAATAAAATGATAATGCAGATTTGTATATGGCACTCAGTGTGGAAGTGAAATTCCAGGGCTGACTTTTGCATTAGTCTTGCTCTGTTAAATGCTCCAGTGAGCGTGTGATTTCAGACATATTTGTGGCAATCTCCTTCGAAACACTGAATTAAGTTGGTAAAACATTTCATAACATACACAGATCATTTCTCTGTTCTTGGAGACATTTTTCTATATAAGGAACTACTACTCTACACATTTGATACAGATTGTTTGAGGTAGGGTAACGGTGTGGGGATTGCACAATATACGAGAAACTAAATCCTGCCTGACTCATTATCACTAGACTTAGTGGTCTTTTCTTGGCCCCTTCTGCTCTGTTTCATGTCTGTTTTGCACAGCTCAAAGCAAAATTAGAGACAACACTGTAGATGTAACAAAATCAAGTGACAACATAATAATTTAAAAGACTATTGTTTCCCTGTAACTGACAGTGGCCAAAGGCTATTGCTAGTGAACTAAGCATTTGTAAACCCTATCAGTTTCATTGCCCTGAAGGTCCTGTCAAGTGCTATTGTGCAAATAAAAAAAAAAGATTTAGAAAGGGAGTCAGTTTGCAAATATTGCATAAGACATGATCTTGAATATACTGTTTCAGTTGATTGATCAGAAGTAAGACCAGCTAGATTTAAACAGCAGCTTTCTAAAATAGCCCTTTTTCCCAGAAGATGTTAGAGTAATATGGAAAGACATGCTTGCTGAAAGTGGGGGGCTGTCAGGGGAACACTGTTCTTGTACATCTTCCCCTGGCAGAATGTTTGATGTAGGATCAGGTTTGCACAGGAGCCCCAGCTAGAGGGACATATTCTGTAATTCAAAGCTTGAAGTTAAACAGAAAACAGCTTGGCTGAATTCATAATTGCAAATGATCTGGGAAGTATCTCACATATCACATTTTTGGAAAGTATATGCTATCATCTGCTCATGTTTTAGATGAGCTTTATTAAAATTAGCCAAAGAACAATGGCAGAAGAGATAGGGATGGAGACAATAAGGAACTAATTGGACCGAGGAGACCTAATCAGGCATCAAATGCACAAACACCCATGAAAAACGAAATTCAACCAAATAACTAAATGCATGCATAACATACTATCTTATTTTGATTAATGTGCTGTATATATTGCTTGCTTTTTAATGCTTTGCTACCCTGTTCCTGGTAATAAGACTTAGAAATCCTAAATAATATATTATTATGTGACATCATCTTTCCTTTCCCAGCCTTTCTGAATCCTAAAACTTTAACTACTTACAATATCTCATAGTTGGTAAATACATTCAGTATTAGACTTATCTGTGTATTTCTATTTCCTTTATTTAATGGATGATTCAAATACTGTCATCCATCTCAGAACAATCAGTAAGGAAACAATTCACTCACTTTCATTAATATTTTACTGATTCATATAGTTATCTAATAATATAGCTATTTTCTGTTATAATTTAAAGTCTGTGCACTTGTATTTCTTTCTGAACTTAGTTATACTGATTTCTTGGAGAGAAGAAATACAAAGCAATTCATTGCACTCTGTTTAAAACTGAATTGATCTACTGTATAACACCATAACCTTTCTCTTATTCTGTTAAACCCACTAACTGCTTACATGTCATCCCCTGAAATGTCTGTGGATTTTTGAGGCTTGACTGAAAGTTGGTTACTAATTGAACATCTAGGAATATAAATAAAGCTACTAAATGTAATGCCATGTTAAAATTGACCCAAGTCACTTCTTATGAGAGTAGAATAAATAAATAAGTGTAAGAAGTAAGGGCTTAGCTTCCACAAATCAGGCTGTGGAAGAAATCCTTGCATTTTCAGGGCTCTTGCTCACTCATTCTTCCTTTGGATTCCTGACAATATGCCTTTAAAGAAAACTTTCTTAAGCTGTTGCTGATGAGCAAGATAGAGGCTGCTGGCTGTCTAGCTCAGATGCTTTGCCCTTCTCATTTTGCAGTCCCAGTGGGGTTTCTGGGTCCCCTTTTAACCTTATGTTAACCTTTTTATAGTTTTATAAATTCATTAAAATGCAGGTAAAGGCTTGATGCTTGTTGGTTCCATTTCTTCAGAGATTTGTGTGTCACTGTGTTCTTTGTTTTGTGAGGGCCTATCTCATATACATCTCTGATGCTTCTATGCTTTCATGCTTCTCTGTTCTATTGCAGTTTCTTTAGGGGCTTTTTAATATCTTGTGACCTCCTGCAGTATTGGAGAGGTTGGACAAATTATGTAGTTTGCCATGAGTGTGTTTTAATTTGCCAACAAGTGTTTGGGGTTTCATCTTTTAACATTAGAATTTTCTCTATTTTTTTCTCTCCTTTCTGTGTGAGTTCCTGCAGATTTCATTTTCTGGAGTAACTGTGTTACTTCTTTTCTCAGACTTTATGTGTATTTCCATTACGGACACGACACATTATACTTTTTGAGCAACTGGCTCTTTATTTTCCTGTTGCACTGTAAAGCATCCTGTACTTTTAATTACTGAGCAGCTGGGCAGGATTTGACTGGTTTCATTCTATATGCATCAGGGCATTTTGCTACCTAGTGATCCTGTAGCTAGTGCTGATTCTCCTGGTTTGTCCTGTGGTAATAGTCTCTATTTTCTATTTGTCTCTGACTATCCCCATGAGGCTGCATGAATTTTGCTCATGTTAGGTTAATAAGTTCATAGGTAAGTACTAAACAATCAGACTGCAGACCATTACAAGCCCTGACAAAATTACAAGTTATGTACTAACCATAACTAGGCATCTATGTTGTCCATTTTCATTCTTCCCCAACCATGGGTTTGAATCAGATCTTCATATCTGACTTACCACATTCTCCAGCCGACGGATGCAGTTTCAAGCTCCTCCCTTTACTCATAATGCCTCAGTCCATCCTCATTACCTCAGATTGAGTTTGTTGCCATAAGGGCATACACTAGACAGAGATAGGAGAGGCTAACAGAGAAAGTAGGGGCTCAAACCTAGAACTGTAGGTTCTAAGAATAGTCCAAGAGGTTTCTCCAGAAAAAGAAGGATGGGGAGATGGATGGGACAAAAGTTGAGGAAGAATGAAAATGGACAAAACAGATCCCTAGTTATGGTGAGTACATAACTTTTAAATCTGATGTTGTCCTTTTCATTCTTCCTCAACCCATGGGACAGGGTCTTCAGCTACATTGATCTTGGGTGGCCCTCATGGAAGAATGTTTTGGAGTACCACCGAACCAAAGGCTGCTCTTTTTCTAGAAGTGCTATCCAATTTGTAATGAGTAGCAAAGATATGAGCATTGGACCATGTGGCTGCAGCACAAATATCATCAATAGATGTTCTTGATCAAAAAGCAGATGAAACAGCCATGGATCTGTTTGAATGAGCCTTGGGATGTTTGGATAAGTTAATGTGTTGATAAGAATAGATCCAAGAAATACAATATGTAATCCATTTGGCTAAAGAGACTTTAGAAACTGGACACCTCAGTCTTTTTGGTGAAAAAGAGACAATGAGAATAGGCCCAAGAAATGCAATCTCTAATCCATTTAGCTAAAATGACTTTAGAAACTGGGCACCCCCATCTTTTTGATGAAAATGAGACAAAAAGTAGATCTGATTTTCTGATTTGTTTTGTCCTGTGAAGATAAAAAATGTTATTGTCTGTGCACATCAAGGAAATGAAGCATGTACTCTCATTTATTTGAAAAACGTAGCAAGAAGACTAGTAAATGAATGGATTGATTAATGTTATTTTCAGAAACCACTTTGGGTAAAAAGGAAGGGTTTGCCCATAATGTAACCATATCTTTATAGAAAATAATGTAAGGGAATTTTGAGGAAAGAGCCTGGAGTTCAGATATCCTCTTCTCAGAAGTAATGGCTACTAAGAAGACTGTTTGCCATGAAAGGAATTTTAAATCAGTTTTACCTGGAGGTTCAAAAGGTTTCTGAGTTAGACCTTGTAGCACAACTGTGAGATCCCTGGGGGGTGAAGGATCCTTTATTAGTGGTCTGTGAAGAAAAATACCATTTAGGAATGCTTTTTATAATTTGGACAAAACCAATGAATGATTTCTGTCTCCTGAGTGGAAATTAGAAACAGCTACTAATTATAGTTTAATGGTAGAGAAACTAACTCCTTCTTTAAAAAGGGTTGGTAAAAATTCAAGTACTGCAGAAACTGGAGCAAAGAATGGGTCAAGCTCATTATTCAATGCCCAAAGGGAGATTCTTTTCCACTTGCTATTGTAAACTTTCTTAGTAGATTCTTTTTGTGAAGCCAAAATAACGATATGTACTGGAGAAGAAAGCCTGGGCTGTCTAACCATTACTGTAAGTGGAGAAACCATGCAGTTAGTTTGAGGGCCTTGAGACCTTGATACTGAGATGTTGGATCCCTAATGAGTGACAAAGGAGATCCAGAGATGGCTGCAGTATCAGTGGAGGATAACAAAGGTGAGACCATAGGAAGGGGTGTGAAGGCTGCCAGTCAGCCAGCTAGAATTTTGTAAATAATCCTATGTCATTTGTCAATATTATTATGATCCACAGGCTTGCCTTACAAATGTAAGAGACCTATATGTTATGATTAAACTATACGTTATGTGCTCAGCTTCAAAAATGTAACTCTGCTGGAGAAGAGCAAAAATGTATATGGACTATATGCCTGTGCAAATGTAGGTTTTCATAGCAGAAGTTGGGACATACAGAGTTAACTTGCAAACTCTGAGAAAATAAAGAATTTTAGAAGTGTGTTTCCCAGAACTAGAAGACATAATGTCTGCAGCTGGGAATTCTTTCTATTGTTTGAGACAGAGATAATTATAGGTTTCAAGGGTAAAAGTATTTAACAGTTTTATGATTCCTAGTTCCAGGCAAGCTTCTAAGAGATAAGTATTCTTGACCATGAGGTGCTATTTGGTTTCTGTTGGCCTGGAAACTATAGGCAGAGGTGACAAGAATGATGTAATCTGAGATAACCCAGCAGAAATGTTTGATAATAATTTCAGAACTATCTAAGAAAGAGAAAGTCTGGGCATTTTGTATTTTGTTCTGGACCTGTAAACATCTCTTCAGCATTTCTCATCTATATCTGCCTGGCTCTGTAAGTAAGATATTTAGGGCATAGTATCTGTTAGAGATAGATAGGAATATAGCAAGAGTAGTCTAGATGTTTTCTGTATTTATGTGAGATTGTTCTGCAATGTTGTTTTAAAATATTTCCTGTGATTCTGAACTCTACTGTCACTGTGCTGATTTAATGAGTATTGTCTTGTGCTTTTATTATTTATTATTAAATATATTTAAACCTTTTAATTGTGGCTGGTTTTATATAGAGATATTTAAGCTCTTAAAGTACTTGCATATGTATTTGGTGATACTGTACATGCCACTCTGGATTACCTTTAAAATTCTGGTCACACTTACTATTTGGATAACAGTAACATCACACAGTAAGATTGGGCACCTTTTGGGAAGGGCCTTATTAGTAACTGATAAGTAGTGGTTGGTGGCAGTGATTTCTACCTTATAATCTGGGCAGAAGTGGGCATAGTTAGTGAACCTGTGCCAGCCTTCCCCAGGAGTGTCTATGTGTTTGTATATAATTTAAATCTCAACGTGTGTGTGTGTGTGTGTGTGTGTGTGTGTGTGTGTGTGTCAGCTACTTGGGCAGGGACATGAAGCACTGGTTGGACAGAGAGGGTGCTGGAGGTTTTGGCTTGCCCACTCAGCTGAGATCTTAACCCTATAGCTATGCCAGTGGGGAGTCTTATTGGGGATCTGGAGAGAGAGGGAGAAACCAGCCCTAGACTGACTGTGATCTCTGTGTGCTCTTAAGGGAAATTGTATTTTACTCTGTGTGTACTTGTCATCCTCTCAATGTGCATGTCCCTCACTGGTGTTAGTGGTGAGGATTGAGGCTCCTTAATTACTGGGCCAGTGCAGGGGTATCACAAGGGGAACCATACCTGTTGAGACCAGAAGGGGACAATGAGGACGACTGAGCTCTTCAGCCAAATTGCTTTCTGCAGAAATTTGGGAATCAAAATAAGAAGGGGATAAGCATAAAGAAGACTGGAGAGCCAAGTGTGGACTAGAGCATCACTCGGTGACTCCACCTGAAGGGGGATAAGAGTGAAGTACCTGCTGCACTTGTGGGGAGATGCAAAGAGGTCACAGCAAGGTGGCTCCAATGAATGAAGATTTTTTTCTGCCACAGATTGTTTGAGAAACCACTTGTGATGCATCAGGATGGATCTGCTTAGTTTGTCCGCTACCATGTTGGTTTTCCCCGGAATGTGCATTGCAACTATAAAGCAGTCTGATGAAATCACCTATTCCCACACTTTCATGGTCTCTCTGCAGAGGGGATAAGATCAGGTTCCTCCTTCCTTGTTGGTATACCAGACCACAGACATGTTGTTGGTATGAATTGCAATAATCTCTAGAGGAAGAGCATCTTGAAATGCATGCAAGATGAGTAGAACTGCTCTCATTTCTTGAACATTGATATGCAGATTGATCTCTTGGGGGGACCACATGTCTTGGACCATCCTTCCCAGTTGGGAAGCATCAGTGGTCACTGTGGCCATTGTCAGGGGCAAAACAAAGGGTCAGCCTAGATGAATATCCTCTGATTGAATCCACCAGTGAATGTGTCATTTGCAAATTGGAGTGAGCTTGACTGGAAAGGATAGGGGGTGAGAAAAGACCACTGAAGAGCAAGAGTCCATTGAAGGGCATGCATAAAGAAATGTGACAAGGGAAGTAATACAATGGTTGCTGCCATGGATACTAGTGCTTGAAGAATTGATCCTGCTGGAGGAGATGGATGGAAAATAAGTAAATGAACCCAATTCCTGATGGTGGATATATGATGAGGTGATAGTGAAGCTTCCTGTGTTGTTGTATCCAGAAGTGTACTGATGAGCTCCAGGCTCTGGACTGGTGTTAGGTTTGATTTGGCATAGTTTATTGTTATCCCCAGTGAATGGCAAATCTGGAGCAAATAGTCCCTGATATGTAGGATATTAAGCTTGGAGGGGGCAATGAGGAGCCAGTCATCCAGATATGGAAATACTCAGAATCCTTTGAGCCTCAGATGAGCAGCCACCACCGCCATGCATTTGGTAAACACCCTGGGGGCTGTGATGAGACCGAAGGGCAGGACTTTGAATTGGTTGTGACTGGCTCCCAGCCAAAAGCATAAGTGTCTTCAGGAGTGCTTGTCTATTTTGATGTGATATTATGCATCCTGAAGATTGACTGAGCACATCCAATCATCCTTGTGAAGAAATGGCAGGATGGGCTGTTCCATGACCATTCAGAAATTCGATTTCTTCACATACTGATTCAGTTTGCTTAGATACAAAATTGGTCTGAGGTCCCCTGTCTTCTTGGGCACTAAAAACAAGTGTGAGTAATTTCCAAATCTTATTTGGTCTGGCAGGACCATTTGGATGACTCTTATTCCTAGAAGCTTTTGAATTTCTTCTGCTGCATCATTCCTCTGAATGGGTGGATCATTAGGAAGTTTCTTCCTTTTGTGAAAAGGAAGATGGAAAAATGGAATGAAATAACATCTGGATATGATATTTATCATCTAGGTATCTTCTGTTATGTTTGCACAGGCGTCTATGTGCAGGAATAATCATTTCTGACTGCATCTAGAGCTGGACAGTTGGGCAGTACTTCAGCAGAACTGGAAGGGTCTGTCTGGAAAATAATCCCAGAAACTCTGGTTCTGTGGGTCTCCTCTGCTTCTAGGGTGATGTCTCATATTAAAATTTTCTCCTCTGCATCTGCAGGAATTGTCCCCACATGGATCTTGGTAGGTCCCTGAGATTTTCAGAACCATATTTTCTCACTGCCTCTCTGATTCCTAGAAAAGGTCTGTTGAGGGGTAGAAAACATGATTCCCACAGCAGAAAAAGTCTTTCCTTCTTGTTTGCTGCAGGCAGGTATCTCTTTTACCAATGGCGCAAATAAGGAAGTGTCATCAAATGAGGAGCTGATGAAGGACATCTTAAAAGGCTTCGTAAAGTTGCATAGCCGCATCCAGGCATGTCTCCTTATGGCAATACCTGAACTGGCTGCTCTTGAGGTGCCTTCAGCTGTGTGAGAAATCAACCTCATTGAATCATTCAATATAGACAAGAGAGTAGCCAGCTGCAAGGACATTCTTTTGAAATCCTCTGCAGAGATGGACTCTGAGACAGTATTTCATAGCTCTTTGGTCAAATCTGTCGGAAGTCTAGTGAAGTGTGCCAGGTAATTAACTCATTCCCTCCAGTACAGCTCTTTTGAGTGTGTACCTTTAACTCCTAGTGGGTGTGGCTTAAGCCTTTAAAAAAATGAAGTTATCACCTTGCAGTTCAAACAAATATTCATATATCTGGAACCGTAAGTGTTACTAGAAAACTGTAAATGGCAAACTATTCAGGATAAATGAATCTTTATATTGGTGGCATTCAGTGAGTTTGATGCTTTTAAATTTGATTTTATAAGACAAAATAAAGGCAGTGTGAATATTAATTTTGTAGTGTATAAACAGCTTATGATATCTCAGCAAGAGATATTCAAGCAAGACACATACTGCCAGCAGGATTTTCTTCATACAGCTGTGAGCTTTCATATGAGGCTATGCAGTTCTGTCTGTGTTACTTGAATGATGAGATATTAGAGAAATATGAAAATTATTACAATACAAATATGGTATCCAAATAATATTCAGTATCTCTTTAGCTGCATTAGACAGAGGTCAAATATCAATACAGTTGTGTTTGGCATCATGTATGCTTTTAGATAAAATATTCTGATACTCTGTATGTAGCATGGTTTTAGAATTATTAATGTAGATATGAACAAGCAATATTTGATGCCCAGAGGCATCAGTAGGAGTTAACGGCAGAAACACCTGGAGGCTCAGTCAGCTGTAATGAGTTAAGAGACCTCAGAGTAAAGGTCGCAGAGGCAAAGACTCATTTTCCAAATCTGTCCAATGTTCTAGTCTCCCTGTTTGTTGAATGGAGAGAAAAGCTATGTTCTGCTTGCTCTTATTTGGTGGGTGCTGCCACCACCATAGCATCAACTGGGACTCTTTTGTCAGGTCTTTTCAAGATAGGTTTGACAGTATCTGGTTCCTTCCAAGCCCAGCAAGACACAAAATCAATGAGTTCATCCACAGGAGTGGGGTAACCTAAGATATAGACAGGCCAGAACCAAAAGCTTCCAAAAATACTGATTCTTCTGGAGAGGGGTTTTAAGAAGACTAGCCACATTTTTGTCTGGGGATCTCTAATATGTCTCCGAAGGAGATATCATCCAGTGGTGATGTGGGGGAACCTTCTCCTTCTTCAAAATCGGTATCCTCCATGAGAGACCCCATTGGGGAATCTATGTGCCTCTACTCACACATTCTCTTCTGATGCACTTCCTCTGTGGGATGTTCAGGGGAGGAATCAGATGAGAGGGGAAGTTCCTCTACTGGAACCAGTTGGACACTTGTTGAAACTGGCTGTCCCCTGTGGACTAGATCTGATCAACTCTGAGCTCAGAGATGACATGGGTAAAAGGGTAGGATCTGAAAAGTGAGAAGCAGTTCTCTGGAGAAAGAAAATGCCCTTTCCATAATCTGAAAGGCAGGCAGACCTGGAGAAGTCACAATCAGCTGAGCCGGAGTCAAAGCTCCCAGTGAAGGCAGATCTTGACCACCCTCAGATCCATGCCTCGAGGATGGAACCAGACCTGAATTATCCATGGCCTGGGATCCAAGGGGCAGGGATGGATCTGACAACACTGGAGTTGATCCTGGCCCCATGAACCCAATGCCATCATTTTGGCTCTGAGACCAGTTCCAATTTATGAGATTAGAGAGGAAGCAGTCAGGGATACCATCGAAGTCAAAGTAGAAATCTTCTTTGGATCTGACTCCAGGCCTCTCAGATATTTTGGATCCTCGGACTCTGAAACAACTGGAGGGATCCAAGAAGGAGATAGAATAGTGTGGGATGATGTAGGGAGGCTCATGGCTCTGATAGATGATGGAGCCAGTATGATTCCATTCTGGATCTGAGCTCTGAGAAATTCACATCATCCTATCCACATCCACTTCTGATAAACTTCTGGAGGACCTGGAGGATGTTGTGGATGGAAATCCCGAATGTCTCTTAGGGGGTCTGTAACAATGGGGACAACAAAGTAGGAGATATAGATTTAATGGTATACTCTACTGTATGACTGCTTTGTGAGGTGCCAGGTTTTAGATCTGAGGACCTAGGATCTGAAGAAGATGTTGTCAGACTTGCCAATATAATTATCGGATCTGACGATTTCAGATCAGAGGGTTTCGGATTCAAAGGATGGGACCTAGGATCTGATGCAGTCAGATCCAAGATCTTGTGGTTTTTGAGTGGTGGCTCAGATGAAGACTTGGGAGACTTTGGCGGGGAGCATTTTCTTTGCTCCAGTGGAGTAGATTTGACCACATTAGAGGGGTTTGAGTCTCTGAAGATTTGGCAGTAGCAGGAAGAAGTCCCTTTAATATTAATTTGTTCCATCAGTCAGCTAAGGCCCTTGGATTAAAAGTAGAACAAACTGAACAGTTTGTATCCAGGTGACCAGCTCTGAGGCAATAAACACACTCCTTGTGGGCATACGAATTTGAAATCTTATGCCCACGACAAGTGCATTTTTTGAAATCTGTTGGTTTCTCCAATATGGCAGAAAAAAACAGTAGTGTAGGCTACCAATGTAAATAAGCAATAGAGCAATACAGTGTAAGGAAAAAGGCAAATTAAAAAAAAAATGTAAAGCCAGCTACCACGGATAAAGCCATAATATCTTTATTAAACAAAATAGACAAGCAATTTCGGATAAATCACCCTTCCTCAGGTCAAAGCACAAATAATTAACTTAGACCTTTCTATTTAAAACAAATGTAAACCAGTCAATTCAATGGAACAGCTTACACCCCATCAGGGTGGGTTTTATAAGCATACACACATTAAGCCCAGGAGTCTTGCCAGATTGTAGCATAGTTATCTAATTCATTTCAGCCACTTCAGTTGTATTAACTAGGTCCCCACCCTGAAAACACTCTGTCAAAACCTGTAGCACAATAATCTTAAACATATGATCATTATTGCACTGTATATGTTTCGCAAGTGAACTGGTTAATCTTTGACAATGGATATCACTCAAATGCTGTAGAATCCATTGTTTAGGTTGTCTATTACTTTTATCAACATAGAATCTTACACATTGTTGGCATTTTGCAAGATAAACAATATTTGAAGTTCTACAGTCAGACTGTAATCTCAGAGAAAAAACTTTACCTGTTACAGGATGCTCAAACTTGTTTATAGAGGAAATAAACGTACATGCTGCACAAGCACGACAAGGAAAGATACCTATTTCCTCCGATGTGTAGGGGTACAATTCCTTGGGACCATAACAAAGCCTCCTTTTAAGGAATTTATTCTTCTTAAATCCAAACATTGGGTTCTGCCCCACTATACCTCTGAGGAAGTCATCAGATGTTAAAATGCCCCAATTCTGTTTAATACTTCTACAAACGTATTCAATATCACTATTAAAAGTCAATAAGAGACGATGGTCCATTCTGTTCTGTGTTCTGATCTTCTGCTGCATTCCATTCTCTGATTGTGCTGAGAAGTAAGGTGTCCCCTGCATGTCCCTCAGATTCCTTACTTCTTTGGCCATATAGTTAACGTCCACTCTAGGATAATCTGTCTGACATAGGAGGCTGAATGAATATCATATTTCCCTGCTGAACAAAGGGTTATCATATATACCTGCTGAACGATCTAAGCTATGTGAGGTTGTGTTTAACTTGAGATGTTTTGCAGGAAACACCATGTTACGTTGTATGTATGGTGAGAAAATTACAGAGGTTGAAATTATGAGAAAACTGAGTATGTTTGTGCCAGTATTATGTCCCAATTTGGAGACCTTCCTTAAAGTATGTGAGAGGCAACTCTTTCAAGAGTTTAATGGTAATAAATGTCAGTTTTTTCACAATATTATGTATGCTGAAACAATGGCCCTTTGTGAATTACAGGAGAATCCCCAGATATGGATACATCCTGCAGATAAAGGAGGAGCTGTCATTGTTATGAACACTGATTATTACGTGATATTGAACAAGTTTGTAGAAGTATTAAACAGAATTGGGGCATTTTAACATCTGATGACTTCCTCAGAGGTATAGTGGAGCAAAACCCAATGTTTGGATTTAAGAATAATAAATTCCTTAAAAGGAGGCTTTGTTATGGTCCCAAGGAATTGTACCCCTACACCTCGGAGGAAATAGGTGTCTTTCCTTGTCGTGCTTGTGCAGCATGTACATTTATTTCCTCTATAAACAAGTTTGAGCATCCTGTAACAGGTAAAGTTTTTTCTCTGAGATTACAGGCTGACTGTAGAACTTCAAATATTGTTTATCTTACAAAATGGCAACAATGTGCAAGTTTTATGTTGATAAAAGTAATAGACAACTTAAACAACAGATTCTACAGCATTTGAGTGATATCCATTGTCAAAGATTAACCAGTTCACTTGCGAAACATATACAGTGCAATAATGATCATACATTTAAGATTATTGTGCTACAAATTTTGACATAGTGTTTTCAGGGTGGGGACCTAATTAATAGAACTGAAGTGGCTGAAATGAATTGGATAGCTACGCTACAATCTGTCAAGACTCCTGGGCTTAATGTTTGTATGCCTATAAAACTCGCCCTGAAGGGGCATAAGCTGTTCCACCATTGAACTGATTGGTTTAAGTTTGTTTTAAATAGAAAGGTCTAAGTTAATTATTTATACTTTGACCTGAGGAAAGGCAATTTGTCCAAAAGTACATCTGTTTGTTTAATAAAAATGTTATGGTTTTAGCCATGGTAGCTGTCTTTATGTTTTTTTGTTTTGAATTTGGTTTTGTCTTGGAACCAGCTTTTAGTATTTGTGGATGCATTTTTTCTAATCTTATTGTAAAGAAAAAGGCATTTTTTAAGGAAGTGAAAGTAAATAGAATATTATAATTATCAAGAATGGTAATTTAAAAAGATTACCTTCATTAACAGGTAAATAGAATACCAGCTATGGTAAGAGAATAGTACTATATATAAAAATAGTAGCAGTCCTAACATCAGCAAAAAACTAAGAGGGAGGATGAATGGAGACAGTATAAAACAGAAAATCAACTTTTGAAAGTAGAATAAAAAGGATTAACTCATAAATCTTCACTATGTATCAGCTCAGGAGAAGAACCTGCATATGAGCATGATGACGGCAAATAAGATCTGGGGTAATGGGAATGGGCTAAGGCATTATAGGTAGAGGGAGGAGCTAGAGAGTTGGATCTGAAGTCTGGAAAATGCGGTCGAGTCAGATCTGAGGATGGGATTGAAACCCATGGATTGAGGAAGAATGAAAAGGACAACATTAGATCCCATATTTGTAACTTCCCCACAACTTAAAGGATGAAGATAAAAAATAGACTGGAGGAGAATTTGAAGTTGCCCATCCAATTATATAGGTTTGCCTTGAAGGTGACAAGGGAGCTACTCTACTTGACTTGTAGGGAACATTTGCTCTAGAGGTGGGAGATATGAAGAATTTATCACAGCAACATGTCTTATTTGTCTACTGATGAAAGTTTAGTTCTTTTTACTGGATCATTGAGAAACAGTTTGTTCTGTGAAAGAATAGGAGGTCAAAGAGGGCTGGCTCTTTCATGACTCCTTGCACTAGCTGGTAACATAGTCTGACATGTCTTGCAGCAGTTGTGACCAAGTGGAAGGCTGAATAACAACACCCAATTCACAGTCATGTGCAAACGTAGATGACCATATTCTAGAAGTGCTGGCCTAAAGGTCTAAGAAATAGATGACAAATAGGAGGGGGCCTAACACTTAGCCTTGTGGTGCACAACTGGTAACTTTTTTACCTTCAAAAGTGGCATCTGTGACTATAATGACACGGGTTCTGAAAGACAACTAGATAGTTATCCACTGTATAACATTAGGATGTATGTTAAGATTTCCAAGTCTGTAAATAACATCTGTATGGGTTATATTGTCAAAGGTCTTGGCCAGGTCGATATACGGTGTATGAATCTCACAATCACTATGCACTACTTTGGTGACTTTTTCAAAGAAATCAATGAAGCTAAAGAATCAAGACTTTCCTTTGACAAAACTGAACTGACGAGAGACCAGGGTTAAGATTTCAATGCCCAGATTAATGAGGTCTGAAATAATATATTCCGTTGCTTTACATATGAGGCTAGTGAGACTAATGGGTTTATAGTTACCAGGGTCTGTGGCTGGACCACCCTTGTGTAATGGCATTTCAATGGCTGTTTTCCAGGCTTCAGGTGTGTAAGCAGTGGAAAGACTTACGTTAAAGAAGTTAAGTAGGGGGTTCACATAGACCACATTTGGTACAGATAATCAAGCAACCTGGTTTGTTATCAGGGCCCGTGAATGAGATATTCTTAGATTTTAAGAGGGCTGAGAAGACTTGTTGCATAGTAATTAAAGTGGGTGGGAGGGGTTGTCCATAGATTGCAAAGTACTAACTGCACCCTTTGTTTAATATGGAAAAATTAAGCACTTTGGAGTTGGGCTTCTGAATGACCAATATAATTTTCCATGGACTGCTTGGTGCTTTTATTTCCATCAGCATTCGTGGAGAATGTTTGGTTGATCCTATAATCATGTTCAACCTCTGCAGCCTGGTTTGTACTAAACCCATTAAAACTGGGTTCCTATTAGATGACCGAAGACGCATTCTATCGAATGCGTCTTGGTCGAACTTAAAACAATGAAAAGATAAAATAGCAAAGTGGCTTTTAAGTGAATTCTTTCCCAGGGAAAGAAGTCGCTTGGCTGCTTCTGTTACTTTGCCGTTTCCGGCACTGTAGTGCGATCTCGGAGTTGGTATATTAGTAGGGAGGTGTGGGGGGTGAAGCCCCCCACTTTATGTATTATTTCAATTTTTTTTCTTTTTTTTTTTTTTTAAGAACAGCGATTTTTTTCCCTTGGAAAAAAATTGTTGTTCTGAGCTTTTGAGATTGTAAGCTTTCGCTTACATGGGGTCGATTATTCATTGTTCGCTTTTTTAAGCTTTCAATGATATAATATAGTCCCTTAAAACTAAATATTCTACTGCTGCCTTTTGATAGCTGAACCAATAATTCAGAAATTATACCACTGTATTACTTCGTAACCATATGGGCTTACTGTACTCCATTTACTCAGCATTGGTTTCATCACAACTCATTCAAATGAGCTTTATTTCATTTTCAGAATCAAAACCACTTTTTTAGCTCATGTCTTATATGGTAATTCTCACTGAGTTATTGCACATTGTTTATTAATCATCCTACCTATATTTATTTTTATTATTTGAAATCCATATCTACAATTCCTTCTAATTTTAATATAAGATGTACATAACTGGCTTACAGCAGGGACATCTTGGTATCTCTGTACTCATTTTGCTCCACTTCAGGCTACCTAACCATATACTTTGTGTAGGAATTATCATCTGTTGAGGAGACAAAGAGGTGGTTGCCAGAAACACTTTTATTTTGGGGGTTCAAGGATGTAAAGGAGACCAGGTCCTGATTTTGGTCACCAGGTACTCTTGTGGAGCAGAGTTTCCCTAGTGTATTGTCCAGCTAAGCTTTAGAAAGTGCCTGTTTCTATGACCATCTCAGGTAGGTACTAGAGACCTGGCATCCTGTGATTCCACCACAGGTGCTGTACTACAAAATGAGGTCAGTCTTCAACAAGGGTAGGATTATCTAAAACATGTTGTGGACTTGACTTCATATTTGCAACAGATGCCTGTCTGGATGACAACTTTTGTCCCTCCTTGGAGGCAGCAGTGCTTTCAGGTTCTTTGTTACTAAGTGCCTATAGTAAGATATGACTGGGACAATATAACATTATGATATTACCCACTCTTGCATCTGACTCAAGCAAATACAGAGGATTCCAACTTTTCTTAATATGTCATAGACACATGAACAAACTTTCAGCACCTCATCATCTACTGTCCAGCCTGTTGTGTGATAATATTAGTTCAAGACACATTAGTCCAAGCTCATGTTGTTAACAACTGGAATGCCCACAGAGCTAACTTACTAACTTACTAAAAGGATATAAGGCCTAAACAACATGTCCTACGTGGACCAATAAAAAGCCATGTTATCATACCATACTTAGTATCCTACAGACTGCTAAAAAGTGAACAGTGTCTGGCATTTAAGGCATCTGATCCATTACTAAGGGATCTACTGTACATCGGCAAGTCAAATGGTATTAGAAATACTCAGTCTAGGGATATAAACCTTTGCAGCATCAACAGAACAGTTTAAACAGACAGGTATATCCCCCAGAGTATACTGATGCTGTGGAACAGAAGTGCCTTAACTTGGTTCTGTTTAAACTAACTTTATAGTTGTTGCTCTTATATTTTAGTGTTTTACTACTTCTGAGGAATTTTACATTCAATAATAACCATAATTGCTCACTGCTTATTCCCTCATATGCTAATAGCATCCTTCTTCTGTAATATCTGTAATGTTAAGAACGTGGATAAGTCTTTTTACATCTTTCTTTGTAATTGAAACTTAATAGAATACAAATTTAAGTAAATTTTATTTGTACCAATTTCAGTCTATTTAAGTCCCTCAATGGGTACATCCAAAAAGAGCTGTTGCACCCAGAAAGTGATCTGATAAAGGTCTTGTAAAGATCAATCATATTTTCCATGTTTCTACTTGAATTTTTTTAAGAGCAAGACCAGCTGTATTATAGTCTTATTAATGATTGTATCAAGATGTTTTGAAAAAGACAAGCAGTTAGAAGTAATTATATCTGAATCCTTATATTGAGATACCTCTTTCAGAATTAAATCCTGTAGGCAGATATTCAGTTTTATTGATGATTTTCAAAAATATAATACTTTACATTTATCATTACTGAATGTGATTCTAGCACTTGAAACTAATTCAGCAATTCTCCTGAAACAATAATTAAAATAATTAATCTTCTGATAGTCTTTTTCACTTGCCATAACAATGCAGACATCTGCACATTTATTTGTCTAAATTAAATTATACATCAGAAACATAGAAAGAACTAGATTAAGCAATAAGAGACTGAACACAGACCCTTATAATACACCCTATATGAATTTCTTACTCTTGTAAGACAACTTTTAATAACCAATCTTTGTCTCTTGTCTGTGATCTATTTCATAATCCATTTAATAATGCAGGAGTTATATCATAAATTGCATAACACTTTGAAAACTGAATGATGAGTTAAGGAGCCAAATGCGTTGGCCAGTTCTAAGAAGATTTAGCAACAGGATAGTCCTAAATCCACAGCTAAGGTTGCTTATTCATAAATAAAACTCCATCAGATATGTAAGAATGAACTTCCCATTTATAAATCCATGTTAATGTAAACTTTTAAACATTTGTGTTTCTTAAGAATCAGCTCCATTACACTTCCCTCAAAACATTTTCAAAGTGTGGATGTCAGGGTCACAGACCTACAATTTGTAATGCCAGTGGATTGTCCTTTTTTAATACAGGGGTAATATTTGATCATTTTCACAGTTGTAACACAGTCGAACAAAGCAAGTTACTAAACATAACATGCAAGATTGGAATTAATGTTGAAGATAACATTTTGATTAATACATTTGGAATACAATCAGTCCCATTGATGTGTTGTTTTTAAGCATATTAAATGGATATTAATACTCATTTTGTTATTACTTTGGAAATTTCATTTGATGTGAAATGTTTTGTAAAACTTTTAATTTTGTCCAGATTACACCTGTTACTGCTGAAATGAATATTGAGTTCTTTGAAAATGTTTTAAGTCAGTTGTATTTTCATTGCTATTTTTCAATAAAATAATATAATTTCTAGTCATTCTGAAAGAGTTTATATAGCTATACTGTGCTTTAATATTATTCATTGTATAGAGTTTTTAAGTCTTATCTTTTCATATTTTATTAAACATTGCAATTGTTCAGTTATGTTTTTTTTTTATTATTGGGTACCTTTATCACCTCACAGTAAGACATTGTCCTGTTCGATTCTCAGCTGAAGCGTCTTCTGTGTGGAGACATGCGTGAATGGGAGTACCTTTGTTGAAGGTTGGGCGTCAGAGCTGGCAACTCGGCACATAAAAATCTGCTGCCAATCATTAGTGGACCGGAGTTCCGCTGTGGTGACCCCTAACCGGGAAAAGCCGAAAGACACAACAACAACAACAACATTGGGTACCTTTTATATAGCTGAAAGCTTTGTTTTTTCCTTTACAATTTAACCATTTTCCAGCTTGACCATTGTGGTAAAAACTTGCTTGTTGTATAACTCTTAACAGTACCAGTTGTAGCATCCATACCACCCTTCAATTTGTTTTGTAACATTGTATACACATAATCATTGCTCTTCTCTTAAACTTAAACACTTACAGTTTATGTTAATAATTTCTTATTTTATTACTTCACAATAAAATAGTCCAACATTAAATGCCTTATTAGTAGTTATTGATAACTACTGCTTTCAGAGAGTAAAAATTGGGGAATTATGATCAGATTTGCCTAATGGCACCCAAATCAGTACATCATATATCAGGCAATGAGCATGTGAAACCACAAGATCCAATATTTTGCCTCCCTTGTATTGTCAGGCACATGGTGCACAAACTTGTGAAGGGACAATATTTCTAAAAAAATGTCATGTGAATTGTTGACACTGCATTTTTCCTATTTTATATTGTGATAATTAAAATCTCCAATTAATATGATATTCTTATGCTTAAGTTGGCTAACTAGCAACTCCAACTACTCTTTACTATTATTTGCATCCATCCTAGGTTTTTGATAGCAAACCACAAATTGTATAGCTTCAGCAAACATCAAAATATCCACAACAAGGGTTTCTCTAATGTCATCTAATAGGATTAATTTGATGAAATAGATTAATTGACCAGGAACAGAACCCCACCTCCACCACATTTTGATCTAGTACAGTTATAAGAGTTATAGTATAGGAGGCACATATTCAGTAAGGATCATGCCTACAGTACAGCTACAATTTTAAACTTTTCTTGAGATGATAATAATTTCAATTAATTATATTTTTTAGCCAAATTCTGTGCATTACATAGATAACAATTTAAAAGATGATCAGATTTTCCACAGCTATTTGTACTTTCTCTCAGTGCCCTTAAAAGGCTAAATATAATCAATTATTTTACCAGACAAATAACCTGCACTGTAATGGCTTAAATACAGCTTGTCCTTTCTGTACATTATCATATCACAGATGACGTTCTCCAAATGTTACAAAATACTGATATTGTAAACTGTTCCCAGCTGTCATAATCATGTATCATAATGAGCTTTGGTAAAGCAGTAGTCACTCCATTTTTTGAGAATGTATGATTTCAGTAAACACCACAGATATACTCATATCTTTCATGAAATCAAGAATATGTAATACTGTACATATTATTCAATTGGGTTTTCCAGATATCATTAGTACCAGCATGAATAAAATTCAATTTATACTCATGTTTTCTTTTAGTAATCTTTCCAAAAGTTGGGGGATGTATTACTTTTAGGCTTGTTTAGGAAGAAACAGCTACCCTGGTTTTATTCATATATGATAGCCTTCTAACTATTTATTTTAAAATAGAATCACACAGAATCAAATTTTTTTCATTGTATGAATCAGAAATATTCATTTCTTCATTTACATTCATTATATATTGTTTAGTGTTTGCACTTTCCCCTCCCAATTCTGTATTTTTTAAACTTATTTGATCGTAGCTCTTTCATATCATCACCATAACTACTATCAACTCCATCTTTCCTGCATATGGACATAGAGTATCTCTTTTCCATTTGTGAGTGGTCATAAACATTTAGTATCAAATTTTGCTGGACAAAATCATCTGCATTCTATTAATTTTGGTAAATAGATATTGATTCTGAAGCTGTAGTCACATATCTTGTTTCATTTATTGATTCAAGTACATTGATTAAAGTTTGTCTGTTATACTGTTTATTAGATGATTTCATCTCTGATTCATTTAAGATATCCTATCTTTTTTCTTATTTTCCACTGCATATCTTTCTTCCTTTTCTATCATTTATTTCATTAAGACTAATGCTGACAAGTATCTTGCCATTTGTCAATTTCTTTGATATAACTTGGGTGCTTATTTTTGCATTTCCTATCATTTCATGTCCCTTGATCTGTGCACACAAATCCAACTATGTATTACAATCCTCAATAACAACTTTATTTAATTTATTTTTATGTGATAAATTGGAATTTGTTTCTTCTATTTGATTTATATCTACTCAAACTACTTAGTTCCAGTAACATTTCTTTATTCATTCAATCTCTCTAGTATATTTAATGAGTCTGACTTTACAATTGATCTGAGTGATGCACAGTTGAAACTATGTTAGCTTTAAGATCCTTATTCCAGGATTGAACAATTGCAACTATAGTCCCACATGTTTTATTATTACTGAAACTGCATTTATTAGAATCAGTAGTTTTGCCATTTAGTATACCTATTAAATCAATGAACTTTGTGCAATTATTACATTTATTAATTGGACCTGATATATTATTTAATATAAATAACTCACTGCTTTCACATTCTGACAAGAAATTATGTCTGAGAAGCTCTTTTAATTCTTACTTATTGAGGTTATCCATTATAAAAAGAAATTTAGAAGACATTTAAAGTAATATTTATGAAATACAAACACAAAACATGCTAATTTCTATTATACTACTGTAAAAGGAGTAAAACAAAATTATGGTGTATCTCTCTGGAAGAATAATTAGCAATAGCTGCATTAATCTGTCAGTTATAACATGGCTCCTAAACAGGTGAGAGATAGTTAGTTAAACAAAATAGCTTAATACCAGCAAACATAAAACAGCTAATTAATATTTATTATATTACCTTAAAATGAGTAAAACAAACTATTAAATGTAATTTAAGAACTATAGCTGTAGTAATCTTTCAATGATAACTTAGCCTTTGAAGAAATGGGAGATAGTTGATTTCAATGTAAAGACAAAATTACAGCAAATATATCTAAAGCACAAAGTAACATAAGCAATACTGCTGCCAAATAACCTATATTAAAGCAGGATAGTAAAAGTAACTAGCTTTTAAACTAAAGGCAGTTGTACATGTTCACATGAATAATCAAGGTTTACTTACAAATCAGTTTTACTCTAAATAATTTACCCCAAAAGATCATTTATATATAGTTTATCCTTAGAATGTTAAAGCAGTTACTCAAAACCATTACTTTCTGTGCCCAGAGGACAGCAAAATATCACTAAATGTGCTTTTTTTAAGTCTTAAATCCTACTTTACTGGATTACTGGTATTCCAGTATCACTGTATCATGAAATTGCACAGATGCTCAAAGTGTGTCTTTGCATCTTTGCACTGATATGTGATGCAGACGTGTCTGCTCAGCTCTAGTCCACTCGGTAAGGGTATAATATGAGGCCCCTTTGGCTGTCTGATTGGCTCTAACTGCTGCCAATAATGCCTCAATCTATGAAACAGAAAATGTATTCCCAACCTTTTTACAAAGATGCTGGAGAGCACCTAAAGTAAATAAAACAACACTTACTATCTCCTTTCCCTTAGAAAGACAGAAGGAAGACAAAAAAATAAAAACAGTTCCTTCATTGCATATATTGCTGCAGTACTTTAAAGTATGATGTACCCACTTGCTGAGGGTATAATATAAAGCCCTTTAAGCTGTGTGATTGGCTGTAACTGCTGCCAGTAATTTCTTAACCAAGGAAACAGAAAACAGAGTATTCCCAGTGCTTTTACAGAAAAGTGGGAGATCACCTAAAGTACATAAAATAACACTTGTAACCTCTGTGCCCCTAGAAGGACAGGAGGAAGACCAGAAAATAAAAACAGTTTCCTAATTGTACAGATTGTTGCAGTAGTTTAAAATATAATATGCCCACTCTCTGCAGGCATAATATAAAGCCTTTCAAGCTGCCTGATTGGCTGTAATTGCTGTTAATAATTTCTCTACCAAGGACACAGAAAACAGGATGTTCCCAATGTCTTTACAAAGATGCATGAAAGCACCTAAAGTAGATAAAATAACACTTGTCATCTCTTTGCCCTCAGAAGGACAGGATGAAGACAAGAAAATAAAAACAGTTCCTTCAATTTCAGGCTTGTGCCAGACCATATGCAGACTATACTGTTGTTAATAACAGCTTGCTTTACCTAGAAGTCCTGAGTTCTTTTATTCCCAGTGGCAATCTCTCCTTTAGCTTCCAAAAAGTTCCCACTTCACTCATTAGAGCCCTAATTAAAAAACTCAAACCAACCACCCTTTCAGCTGACCTCCTGCCTGCAGACTAACTGCAAAAAGCTGCTGATGTCATAGCATACCCTGTCACTATTTTGATAAACAGAACCATAACTGAAGCCTCTAGCCCCTCTATCTGGAAAATATTCCATGTCATACCACTCCATAAAGGTGGCAGCTCCATTGTCAAACTATAGACCAATAGCTATCCTTTCCCCTCTGGCTAAAATTATGGAAAAGTGTATCCATAAACAACTCTTACACTACCTTATTCAACATAATCTTCTGGCCAACTCCCAGCATGGATTTAGACCACAGCACAGTACCACCTCAGCCTTCCTCTCCTTTTCTAATGTCATAAATTCCAACCGTAACAACAACAAACTATCTTCTGCCCTGTTTCTCAATCTTTCCAAGACCTTCGACATGGTTAACCACCAGCTACTCTTACTTACCCTAAAGAAAATATCCCTAAACAACCATGCCATACAATGGTTTCAATCTTATCTTAGTGGAAGATAGCAGGCTGTCCTTTGGCAAAACAAACTCTCCACCCTTCTCCCCGTTACCCTTGGTGTCCCTCAAGGCTCCATATTAGGTCCTCTTCTTTTCTCCCTCTTTATCAATGACCTCCACAGTGTAATCCCAGATGCAATCTGTATACAATATGCCGATGACTCCACTCTGATCTGCTCAGCCTCTACCCCTACAGATCTCCTTAGTTTAACCCAGAAAACCTTTAATACAGTGGAAAACTGGATCTCTAATCAACAGCTGATATTAAACCCTAATAAAACAAAGCTATTGCTCTTCTTCCCTACTCGCAAATCCTCTCAACCTTCATTTACTATAACATCTAACAATGGGACCATAATCTCACCAGATATGTATACCAAATTTGTGGGTGTTATAATAGACAACAACCTCAAATATGATATGCATGTAAACCAAACTATTAAAACAGTTAATAAAAAACTTGGCTCCCTATACAAAAACAAACCTTTTCTCACCTCTCTAGCTAGGACTGCCAGTGCCCGTACCCATCTGCTTTCAACTCTACTCTATGCCTCACCAATACTCATTAACTTGAACAAAACTGATCTCAGCAAACTCTCTAGCTGCTACAATCAAATTGCCAGCTTTGCCACAGGAACTCCCTACAGGACACACCATTGTCAAAACCTACACCTCTTAGGTTGGCTAGAACTCCCCAGGCTAATTCAATTTAATCAACTTACTGTAGCACTCAAGGTTATTAACGATCCAGAAAAAAACACCCTCCCTTAAAAACATTATCCATCCCTACAAAAAGGCTAGGCCTCTTTGTTCCACTACAAAACTTTTGGTTCAGTCTGTTGAAGCTAACAACCTATCTGGAGAATCTTTGTTTGGAAATTCAGTAAGCAAAACCTGGAATTCACTCCCATCTGACCTTACTCTGAACCCCTCCCTTAATCAGTTAAAAAACAATCTAAGTCAGTATTTTAAAACTCACTGGTTATGTCCTTGCTCTAACCCTGACTGAAGCCTCATCTACTTCCATATCCCTGCAATTTCTTATTCATAGCAACTAACCTCTTACACTAAAAGGTTTGAAAAGAGAAACTGTAATATCTTTGCAGATACTCTGTATATAAGCTGCATCTATAGGTTTGATAAGAGAAACAAACTGCAACATATCTGTATATATTTCTGTATATAAACTGTATTCTTCATAAGCTTGAAATGTGAGACTGTAACTTGTATGTTAATACAATATGTTTGAGCATATACTGTAACTTGCCTTTATCTGTTTGTAAGTTTGGAGCTTTCCTCCCTGGGCCTCCGCTGAAAATAGACATGTATCCAGTTGGACTATCCCGATCGACAAATGTAAAATAAAATAAATAAATAAAATCTATGAAACTGTCATCTTTCCTCTTGAGTCTATTTTTTTTCCATTTTTTTTACCTTAAAGAAACATTAGCCACCCCATTTTTCTCTCAGAAATCCACCATAGATTCTGATGACTTAGATAACTAACCATTCATTCCATGATAAAGTTCTATGAGGAAGGTAGTATATGTTCGGCATGGTTTTCATCTTAAAGAACATGACCTCTGTGATTCATTTCATTCCAGATTTTGGACTTACTAGAGTAAAGAATAAGAATGACCTCCTAGTTTTGAAAGATCAACAAAACTATTTGGTTTTGGTACTCAATATATCAACAGCTTTTGACTTGGTTCACCATGGGATCTTTTTGAAGTGATTACACTCTGACTTTGGAATCTCAAGATCTGTTCTTAATTGGTATGCTTCTCACCTATGAGGTCAACCAGTTGAGTGTGGTTTTTGGTATTAATTCCTCATCTTGTTACACTATGACTAGCAGATTCCTCAAACATCCATTATGGGTTCAATGCTGTTTACAGTGTTCAGGTGAAGTCATTCGTACAAGAGGTATACATTATCCTTGCTGTTTTGATGATATCCGGTTCTACCTCTTCTTTCTTGAAAAATATGTAACTTGTGAATTTCCAGGTTGATAATCTAGACTGTATCAATCAATGGATGAGTTGTAATTGGCTGAACATTAAAACATAAAAGATGTTTGCCATGGCAATACTTGGCAAGGTCAGAGATTCAAGTTGTGTGACCTTGAGTAACTGTGTTATGGGGTGAAAGATTAAAATTTATAGTAAAACTGCAAAATCTTGGAGTTACTCACTATGATGACATGCTCACACTTAAGGACCACATATCCACTGTTGTTAAGTACATGTGCCACATCTACAGAATGTTGTACAGATGAAACACCATCATCCACCTGAAGACCTGCAGATTGGTTAGTCTAACCATGGTTTTCTGGCATCACTACTTGAGACCTCATAATGTAGAAATTGGTTGCAGCCCAGTTCAGAACTTTACTAGCTAGATACTAATAGGAATATCCCCACACTAGCTCTGTAAAGCTTATATTGGCTGCCTGTGATGGCACAGATATTTACAAGATTCACGTTGTAACCCTGCACAGTGTGGATTCTCTGAATCTTAAAGAGCTGCTGGTGCCCTAGGTTTTTAACCCCTTTCCATGTTCCACCACTTTATGGCTACTAATGATTTTGAAGGTTAGCTGGGTTCAACCTGGATTCACTACTTTTAGCAGTTACTTATAACACACTTAATTTTATAGTTATGGCAATATTTTATTTGCTTAAAGTAAAAAACAGTTTGTTTGTTTTGTGTGTCTTTATTTTATGTTACATATTTTGCTGTGCTTAGCTCTAAGTACTTAACGTGAATCTGTATTCGGAATTTTATATCTGTGGATTTTTGAGTCTGTCTGCCTCACTGTCTATATCTATATTCTTATATATGTTATCATATTTGTATGTATATATGGTTGCACTGCATTTTGTTGAACACCGTTTTGATTGACAAATTAAAGTATAGGATAGTGTGTGCGAAATAGGTTTGTATTATGGGGTGGAAATGTGTGTGAGTGTTTGCATGTTAGGGTTAGAGTAAGGGTTAGGTAAGGGAGATAGGTTTAGTGATTGTGCAAGTGTTTGTGGGTTAGAGCAAGAGTAAGGATTTGGGAAGAGGTTAGAATTAGTGTTGTAGTTGTGTGTATCTGTGCATGGCCGGGTGCCTAAGCTGCCTACTGTATTAGAAGTCTTATGGAAATGTTTTTTTTTAAGGTAAGGCATACTGTTAAGGTTAGGTACTGGGACAGGATCTCTCACACAAGAAAAGATCTTTAAACATGCAATCACTTTTGCAGTTCTTTTTAGCACTCGAACAACTGATAATTTGAGCACCTTAATGGAACCCATATATCTATCTATATTTATTTATATGTATAGTCCATTCAAACACCCTCATCTTCTGGTGACTTCCTCACTTATATAAGGACATAGATAGACGTCAGACATCATGTAACACTGTGAGAGAATAAACCAGTGCTGCCTACTTCCCACCTTTCCTATCTCTCCCTGAACATGCAGCTACATGTGATACAAGTTGAAATGAGGATGAGAAATGTGCTGTAATGATAGCACACTATGTTGTCTCACATGCTATTGCATTGCTCCTGGGATAACCTAAATGCTGTCTCTCTTTCAACCCCTTTCCCTGGATCTCTCTACTCTCTATATAGCCACTCTCCTCACTAAATGACTGTCAGACTCCAGTTGGTATAAACACAATCTGGCCTACTGCTCTTTGTACGTCAAAGTACCCCTTACAAGTTTTGTCAACCTCACATAATCATAAGTCTTTGTAAAAAATTGCATTATATGTTAATCATAAACAATATGTTTCCATTTTTTTGTCCTCAAATCTAACACTGTGGGTCAATTTTATTGTATTGTGTATTATTTCGTTATCATATATAAAACAATATTTATCAGACTGTAAAACTACACTTGATATTTCATTTCAGATTATCTTCATATATAAGTGGGATACAGGATGCATGATAACTTGTCACTGTGCTGATGCATGGCAGCTAGCTTGATTCATCCTTCCCATACATCTTTTAGCACTCTCCCACCAGGTGTGTTTCCCATTATATAGTTGTAAGCAGGTAATCATCTATCACTAGTTCCTGACCAACCACACTTGACTAAAATGTAACCATTTAATCCTCATTTATTGACTCTTCAATCGTTATTAACTATATAATGCCAGATAACTGTAAGTGGCATATCCTATAAATTTCAATGATTTATGCATTTCATACAATCACCTATTTGCTAATTAGCTACTATGAATTACAATATCTCACTTAAGCTAACCACTCCCAAATGGACCAATAAGGTAGGAATATTTTATTTACTTTACAGAAATCTCTTTCTAAACTGTTAGAGATCCATAGCTAATCAGGAAAAATTAATCTAAGGACCTAGAATCTTTACTTATGGGTCTTGCTGTTTTTATTGCCCACTTTTATGTGACATTATACTTACCCTTATCAGTAACCATTTGAAATGTCGGGACCCACTAGACTGAGTCCTGAAATGTGGACACTGAATGGCTGAAAAGATTGGACTTGTATATACTAAGTCCGAGATGTCATTTCTCAGAATATTCCCTTTTCTCTAAAGTTTGGTGATCTACAAGTTGGTATATATATATATAGGTTGGGGTGGGGGGTGCGGGGGGGGGGGGGCTTGCCTGACTGCAAGAATAAGTTTTAAGGATTTTTCAGATCTCTCTTTTCCTGTGTTTTTGGTCTGTTTTATTTTTTTTTGGGCTTTTCAGAACTCGGAATTTCAAGTGCTAACATTTCAATAGGGAGCCCACATATCTTATAAAAAGTCAATCATTGTTTATTTCACATAATTACAAATACTTAGAATTCCAGTCTCATCTTAAAATCCATTTGCAAAGAGTGCAGCATGTAAATGATTTACAGATAAGGGAATAACATAACTCTTAGCAGCATAACTTTGTATCTCTTATATACCTTACTCTTGTCACATTTACCTTCACGTGTTTAAACATTCTTCTCTGTTAATAAATGTACCCAACATCTGCAAAACATATTTTCTTTTATTTCTTTTCTTTTGTCTCTCTTTTTCCTCCTCTGTTTTATTCTGCTATTCCACTTAACTGGTCTTTACTGTCAGTTTCATATAACCTTTTCCCCATTTTCCTGGCCATCTCCTTGCATCTTTACTTCACATATTTTTATTTATTTTTTATTTTTTTTATTTTATGTTTTATTTAAAATTGTGTTGACTGGGTTAGTCTCACTAAGCCTGTGACTTTTTTTAGGGGAGACTCACAGTGGTATTCAAACTAACTTGGGGAAATTTGGCTGGGCACCAGGGGAGTTCTATTATATCCACCTGCGCTACCAGGAACTCAGGCAGATGGGGTCTTGGTTTAACATTTCATCTGAAAGATCACTCTCTAAGGAGTGCAGAACCTCCTTATGTTGCACTGCAGTGTCAGTATTGGAAAACAGTTTCAAATATCTGATGTGGGAATTGAACCTACAGATTTCTGATCTTTCATCTTCCAAAATTAGTGTGCAACCTGTTTAACCACTGACACTACCCTCAGCTTTAAATTATACAACTTATTCAGCACATTTATCACATTTACTTTGCTAATCATATATGTACATCTCTTGCTTCAGTTGGTTGCATTAATACTACTTGTTAGCCATTTAACTCATTTTGTGTAGTTATGATCATTTTAGTTTTCCTTTACAAATAACTGTAGGACCATTTAGATCAGAAATCTACCTTGGTTAACAAGTACAAATTCATACATACATACATGCTTGCAGACATAATATTCATTCATTTGCATTCATCAACTTTCTTTGTCAATGTGGATATTAATAGACATTATCTATTCTTCATTTGCCAGCATTAATTACCTAACAAAACATTAACTAGCTACAGAGCTTCTTGTGCTGGATTACCCCATATTCATGATGGATCTTATAAAGAAGGTGGAGTAACCACATTAGTCTTTCTTCCACACTAACACCCAGGCATTCCCACTTCATCATGGGCGAGCAGTAAAGCATATTTAAGTGGTCTAATACATGCTAATGACACCCATACATACCATGTCAGCAGTGACAGCAAAAGAACTACTGCCTGCTCTCCACTTATTCCCAAACTTCGTTATGGTTCCATGATGATAGTTATCTCAGCTGATCAACAGAGTTGCTCACTTTGTGGTTGAAACATACCTTTCAGCCCATCCCTGTTAAGTGCTCAATAAAAGTGAATGGGCCTGTATAAACTCTAGACTTGCTCCTTCACAAAGGTCATTCATACATAAGGTTTTCCAGAAATGGCCGTGTCTGTATTTTCTCCAGTTAGTAAACCAGTATCCACTAAACAGACCTCTTAAATCTATTACTTTTGTTTTACTAAGCATAACTTAAGAAGCCAGCAAGACTGAGGACAGAGTTTTGATCATGTGGCATTCAGCAAATGAAATACCCTTCCAGGTAAAACCCAAGATATGCCAGATACCTGCCTTTCTAGCAAGATAATTTGTCTAGTACTTAATGTTTGTGCTGTCTACCACTACTTCATTTTCTTGCCATAAACTGCTTACCTTATTCAAATAATAAGAAAACTGGACTTGTGCCTATTTCACAAATAATCTGTGAATGAGATTGTGTGTATTCAATTATTTTAACATCCTTTTTTTATAATACTGCATGACATATTTGTGTGAAACTATTTTGCTTGTTTACTTTTGGAGCTTTTCTCCCCGGGCCTCCACTGAAAACGGAAATATATCCAGCTGGACTAGCCCGGTTAACAAATGTAAAATAAATAAATATTCATTAGAAATTAATGGGATAATGCCACTTTTCAATTGTTTAAAAATAAATTACTGTGGGAATCCTGTCTCACTAATATTTAAGTTTTTCATCTGTTGAGTGACACAGTAATTAAAAATATTTATGCGGGAGTAAAACTACTCTCCACAAAGGGGCTTCCACCTCACTGCCATACTTAATGTTGTAACTCTGTGGCTGCTACATTGTGAGATACAGGAATTAACCCCCCCCCCCACACACACACACAATGACCTCAATTGAACAAACAGCATTTCTACCAATTGTTCATTATCACTCAGATTTCTCCGGTTCAATCCTCGGCTGGGATGCCTTCTGTGTGGAGTCTACATGTCCTCCCTGTGGTTGCGTGGGTTTCCTCCGGGTGCTCTGGTTTCCTCCCACATCCCAAAGACATGCTCTAGGTGGATTTGACACTCCAAATTGGCCCTAGGTGTGAGTGTGTGCGTGTGTGTGCCTTCCGTGGAAGGTTGGGCGCCGGGCTGGCAACTCGACACTGCAAAACTCCACTGCCAATCATGAGCGGACAGGTGATCCACTGTGGCGACCCCTAACCAGGAAAAGCTGAAAGAAGAAGAAGAAGAAGAAGAAGTTCATTATCACTCAGATGCTGTATGAACAATCCCTAGTTCCCAGAAATTAATCAACATACAAGGTATATTTATGAGGTATAATGTGACACTGAATACACCCACAGGCCTAATTATACTAACCATGTTAGCTCAGGTAGACACATCATAATGTAGACTATGTTAAAATGATGCAGAAACGATGCTGAGTATTTTTATTTTTTCATTTATTGAAAACATTGGCTGTCTCCTTCTTCTTATAAAATAGTACCTAACTAAACAGTGTTTATCTAGTGATATAGTATAAGGCAGGGATATAACATATCTATTGATTCCCCCATACTTTTGGCTTTCAAAGTGACATTTATTATCTTGGCAAAAATCCATTTTGGAGGATCTAGTTTATATTTTTGTGAGGTTTTAAATAAAATAAAATGTAAGTGCTGGTTAATTAAGTTGTGTACCTCTGAGGCAGTTTCCTTTTAATGAGAGAGAACAAACGTTTGTCAGCTGCATTTTTCATAAACTACATGGGTCAGTGTGCCAGGGAGGGAGACCATATTCCTAGTTACTGTACCTGCTAATTTAAATTAAAGTCCTAGGAAAATAATTAAGACGTGCATATGTAATACACCTGGTGATTAATGTAACAGTCTGATAAGCCTGCCAACAATAGCTTCTGCATTCCATATAGTGCAGTAGACTATTACCGATTTTCTTAATTTGCCAATTAGCATTTTTTACTATAATACATTGAGGTATGCTTAAATGAGCAGTTGCCAGTGATGAATGCTGGCTTGCAGTACAGTGGTAGTGTTGTGTTGGGCAGGAATAGAATGATGGGATGGTATAGTTTGGGAACTATGTCTCTCTCTCACACACACACACACACACACACACACATTGGACTACATTATTCTTTCTGCTATTCTGTGACACCAGATACATAAGAATAATCTCAAGTAATGAAAGCAGCAACAGTTTTGTTTTAAAATGAACAAATGAATTATATTATAGGAAGGGGCAGTGGGCTAAATTCATTATTTGATATGCAATACTAAAAAGTAATTTACATTTACATAGACAAAAGAAAATAAATTGCATTTCTTTAATAAACACTCAAGACATACTAACAAGCAGTTGTACACCTGGCTAATATTTCTCACCACTGGGCGCATTGCAATGGATGTTTTAACCACTGCTTTCTAATGATGTATGCTTAAACAGCTGGGCTCATAGTACATCAAAATCAGTAGCATAGTAGCACATCTGACAGTATTTGAGACAGCAGTTGCTTTCTTTATGATTAAAACCAGTAATTTCTTATGTTGTGACTATGCATGACATCATTTTAAACTGGCTTCTTTAATCTTATAATTTACCAGTTAATGACAGGAACATTCAAAAGGCAGGATATAAAAATGGTGCCAATATCATTGTTTTGGACATACTGTAATGGATATATTAACTAATATTTTTCTGATTCATTGGCAGTACAGTAGAATCAATTGCAAAGCAAGGAGATTTAAAAATAAAAGTTTTCACTGCTGAGCCAGCTAACAGCAGTTAAATACACACAAAATAAATGCTGCACAAAATGATATTTAGAATCATGTAAAATAAAGTAAAATATAATATTCTTCCAGCCTGTATCTGGCTAATCAGACAGATTAAGAAATTGAATTTTTTTACTGCTGAGTCTTGCTGTTTTTATATGGCCAGTTATAAGCTGACTAGAAAATGACCACTTGCTCTTTATAGTAGGTGGTCCCCATCCTAAGGCATCATTTTGTGCAGCATTTATTTTGTTTGCTATTTGATGAATTGTCTAAATAATAATGGTAGACAGGTGTGTACAGTTGTGATTTCTCTCATTTTGTTGGCATCATGCTGCACATTTATCCAGCCTGCTGTAGTCACATGTGAGAGTACAATTCTTGTGAAAGCCTCAGAGACAGAATACTATATATCTATCACTTCCCAGTGGTCATCTATATTTACAAGTGCATTTGTGCAGCAGAATTAATATTATCTTTAAATAATGTATACTAATCTTAGTGTTGTGCTTTGTGTTGGTGAATGAATATAGACTGCAGACAGTCAAAGACCAGGATCACAGGACAGTCAACATTTCTCATAGTGCTGTAATATCTGTATGCAAACATTGCATCAAGCTATAGTTGTAATCATGTAAAATAAAATTAAATAGTCCCTTGCAAATGTTTTGCTATTGATTCTTACTATCAGGTATCAGAGAACACTCTTGTAAAAACATCAGAACCATAATGATGCACATTGCTTCCCCACACTCATCATTTTTCTGTATTAAAATATTTTTTATATTAAAACTGAACTCTAGATAATACTATGTGATATTCTACATCCACATGCAAACAATGCAATAAATTATGTTTGCAGTAATGTAAAACAAAGCAGAGTATTCCATGTGATTCTAAGAGACTATTACATCTCACTATTAGGTATTAGATAATAGCTTTTTTAGGGATTAAGACCATAATGCTGCATGTTACATCCGCATGGTTATCTTTTTTTCTGCAGTGAAAGCATTTCTCTCATTAAAATGAATTGTAAATCAATAACATAGGCTGCTGCATCCAAGTCTAAGTACTGCACCAATATAACGTTTTTATTTTGCCTATATTTGGCTGTTATATTTCACTTTTGAGTATCACAGAACACACTTGTCAAAATATCAGGACCACATTGCTTCTGCTGCTTCTCATAATCATCTTTTTACAAACAGATTTGTGTGGAAAAATAATCGCAGTACCCAGATAGTGTATTTTACTGGCCCCAAATGCTTTACTTTGCACTTTTGAAAGAACACAGAATTGTACAGCATGAAGACCAACATCATGGTACAGTCATACAAGTGTGACATTAGCTGCTAGCAAATGAATGAAGGTAAGACAAAAGCAATAGCAGTAAATTATGTACCTACACATGAGCTATTTCAGCAGTATCAATATCTATGGGGCAGATAAAATGAAATAGCTGGGCATTTGCACTAAAAGGGACAACCACATTGGTGATTATGGACACATGGGAAAAAACAAGCAAAAAATAAATAAAATAAAACATTAAGAGACTGGAAAACTGTAACTGTTGATATCCCTAGAGGAAAATATATTTCCCCAGTCTTTCACTTGTTTCATGCTTAAAATATTTCTGCTGTTTTATAAATGTAATGTTCTGTGTGCTTATTACCATGACTCTTAAGCTCTAGTGTTCAAAATGGTCTTCTTTCCTTATTTCTGGAGCTTCTCCTTGAGTTAACACTGTTTTCTTCCATTTGAATTTATATCTTTTATAATCTATATATATATATATATTTTGGGTGGACTTAAAATAGCCCTTGAAGTCTGGCTTTCTTAATCCCCCTTGCTCCAAGGTAAATGAACATATCCCATTTGACCCTTGCCCTTTTCCCTCCCCTAGAAATGCCTTTAGCTGCTTGTTAATTGTCTACACCATTTCTTAAAGTTAGTAAAATAATGTATTGTGCATAATACCAAGGGGACTAAAATATCTTTCCTGCTTATATCATGCATAGTTTACAACTGTAGCATCATTCACAAAACAAGGACAACCATCTGCATATGGTGTGAAACTGAGACAAGTAGCTCAAGAGAAGGCTGAGAAAGCATGTTTTACAAAAAAGGCAGCAGATATGTAAAAAAAAGGATTAGCTGAAGTTGTTTTAGAGCCAGAACATGAGGATATTCATGAAAGGAGTTGGGAAACACAAGGCATCTTCAAAGAGCATGAGTATAAAATAAGATTTACCGAGAAACATGGATGAAAATATAATAAAGTCTGCTAAACTCTATTTATTTATTTTATTTTTTGGCATTTAAGTAAGTCTGACTGGGTAGAAGCCCATTTTCTGTGGAGGCCTGGGGAGAAGAACTCCAAATTATTACAAAACATTTTCAGAACAATAATTTTACAATCTTCAGAAATAAAACAAAAACATTTGCAGTTTAAATAATTATAACAAATTAGTAATAATATAAAAACATTGGTTAAGAAATGGTACAAGTTATATGACAATCATTTAATATTTATAGAACTTTTAGACAGTTTGTAGAGAAATTAAAGGTAAGTTAGTATAATACAAACAGGAATTGCAATATGAAGTGAGGGAAAACAGGCTTATGGTATATTTAGAGAGAAAACCAGGGAAGAGAATTTGATAGAAGTAAGAAGGTAAGTGAAGAAGGGAGAGTAATGAGGTATAAGGAATGAAAAGGTACTTGTTCACATTTGGGGATATAGTTTATCCTGGTTTTGAAAAAGAACAGATGTTCACATTTGGGGATAATGTTTATCCTAGTTTTGAGCAAGAACAAAGCCAGATTTTTAGCTAGGAAGTCTTTTAGAGTGGTTTTGAAAGATGAGAGGGATGGTATTGACCTGATGGATACAGGTAAGGAGTTCCAGGCCTTAGCAACCTTGTGCAAGTACAGACAGTGCCCAGCAGATTTGATAGGTTTATAGACAGACAGGAGTTTTCGGTCACTGGATTGTAATGACTGACTTGGAACATAGTTGTGTAGAATGTTTTTTAGTGCTTGACAGGCAGATGGATGCTGGCTAATTTTATAGGTGGTAAGAAACTGTGTATATGTTAGTTGACGAGTCAGTTCTAATCAAATTAGCCTTTTTACTGCTATACAGTGGTGGGTTCTGAAAGGGGTATTTGCTGCAAATTTAGCAGCTTTGTTATATCATTGTTTAAGTTTTAATTTTTGTAAAGCTGGAGTTTAGTAAGGATAGGAGTGCCATAAAGAAGTGTGGGGAGGAGATAAGTAGTGGGAAGTGTGGATTTACGTGTGTTGGTAAGAAATATTTTGGCTTTGAAAAGCATTCCAAGTTTTTGATGAGTTTTTGTTATGCAATTTTGTATATGCAGGTCAAATGTAAGCTTATCGTCCACTATCACCCCTAATAATTTGCTATGAGAGGTGACTTCAATGGTTGTATTATCAAGAGAGAGGACTTTAAATTTTGTTTCTTCATGAGAGTGGGATTTGAGGAAAAAGTAGTAGTTTGATCTTTTTTGGGGGGTTGACCATGAGTTGTAAGTTACAAGGCCATGTTTCAGTGGCTGTTAAAGCTTCCTGAGTAATTTTCTGGAGGTGTATCATGTTGTCAGATGTGCAAATGGGAGTGGAATCGTGTGTGTATTGTATTAGGTTGGCCTGTTCTGTGGATGTATGGGTGGTGTTGGTGAAAATGTTAAACAGGAGGAGACCAATGATAGAGTCTTGTGGTACACAGATGGTGACTGGGAGGTAAGGAGAGAGCATGGAATGCCATTTTACTGACTGATACCTATTGGACAGGCAGCGTTTGAACCACAGAAGGGTAGGCTGAGAGAGACCTAGTGAGGGCATTTGAAGTAGAAATTTGCTGTGACAAACTGTGTCAAAGGCTTTAGACAAGTCTAGAAATGAGGAAGAGACTAGTTTGTTGTTATCTCTAGCTTTATTGACAGCATATACATAAGTTATAAGAGCAGTGCTAATACTATGGGAGGGATAGAAGCTATGTTGTGTAGGGGATAGGAGCTCCTTCTGCAGGAGATAGTCTCGCAATTGTTTTTGAATACATTTTTCAAATATTTTTGGGAGAGCAGATAAGATTGCTATAGATCTAAAGTTATTAACTTCTGTCGAATTTTCTTCTTTGTACAGAGGGATAATGTGTGACTTTTTCCAGAGACAGGGAATGTGGGATTCCTGGATTGACCTATTTATAAGGAATGAGATGGGATAGGCAATGCTATTAGCTGTTGTTTTTAAATACTTGCTTGGAAGGTCATCAGCTGAAGAAGAGCCTGGTTTAAGTTTATTTAAGAGTAGTTTTATATAGGACGTGGACCCAGATTTGAAGGTAAAAGTGGATGTGGTGACATGTGGCTGTTGAGTAGGGATGGGATTAGATGTTGAGAAAATCTTGGTTAGAGATGCTATAATATCTATAAAATAAGAGATAAACTGTGTTGCAGTTTTGAGTGGTGAGTAATCAGGAGAGGGGTTTAGGTTGAATTTTTGGCCAGGATGTAAGATTTCTTTAATGAATGTCCAAAATCTTTAGGGTTGTGTTTAGTATTATTCTGAAGGTTATTATAGTATAGTTTTTGTTTTATTTATTTGCTTTTTAGTATGACTGCAAGCATTTGGAAGTTTTCAAGATATTGTGGTGCTCTGTATTTTTGCCATTCTTTCCATACTTTTTCTCTATCCTCATTAGTATTCTACTATCTTGGACAGTCATATTGCATTATTTGTTTTTAGTCTCTGTCTTCTAGGAGGTGCAAGGCTATTTAGGATATTTAGAAAAGCTGTATTGAATTAATTTACAGCATTGTCTAAGGGGAGGATTTTTAGGAAGTTCCACTTAATAGATGATAGTGTAGTAATGAAAATTTATGGGTTAAACTTGGAAAGGTTGCTTTTTGTTTTATAAATATGGTATATAACTGGATGTGTGAGATGCCTGGTTGTGTAGATTCTGAGGTGATCCCTGAGAGACTCTGACATTGTACCTGTTTTGGTGTATTTACTAGGGTCTGATTCTAGGATCCAGTCTAATAGGGAATTTGATGTATTGCTATAATGTGTGAGGCTATTAATTAGTTGTGTGAAACCATATAAGTTCATGCTAGATGTAGGGGAGTTAGAGTTTATGTCCAACCAACTGACATCCACATCACCTAGTAGTATTTTTTCTTGTGGAAATGCTATGGTAATCCAATGTAGGATATCTTCCAGTATAGCTGTGTTGTCAACAGGAGGGATGTAAAGGACAATAATACATATTGGTTTCTAATTGTTTATTTTGAGGAAAACAATAAGATGCTCTGCTGAACTGAATTTTTGTATTGGTTTGCTCTAAGAGGAAATGTAGTAGATGCTGGGAAATACTAAAACAATTCCACCACCTTTCCTCTTTATACAGCTCCACCCTCAGCTCAAATTATAACTGACTGCAATCAGTTTATAGCCGGTACACAGAGATGTAAAGTAAAATAAGTTTTCTGTCATTTCTTGAGGCTAAATAACTGTAATTTGCAGTATAGTCTACTGGTCAAAAACGATGGGACAGTAACCAACTTAGTAAGAGTTCTTTAAAGTGCACTTTTAATTTCACAGAGACTTTCAGTCAGAGAGCAGGCATGTATTTGATACATGTTCTTACATCATGCAATTACAAAATTCTCAGTAAACTTGTAGGAGTATGGCCTTGTGGCAGAGCTCTTGCAGTATTGAGGTCAGATGTAGTGATTGCAGGCTATTACACAATGACAAAATTCTTGGTAAACTTGTGGTAGAGCTCGAGCAGTACTGAAGTCAGATGTAGTGACCGCAGGCTATTATGCAATGACAAAATTCTCAGTAAACTTGTAGGAGTAGGACCTTGTGACAGAGCTCCTGCAGTATTGAGGTTAGATGTAGTGACTGCAAGCTATTATGCAATGACAAAATTCTTAGTAAACTTGTAGGAGTAGCCATAACTGCTACAGATACAACAAGCACTGATAGGTGCTCATTGCCCGATGTAACACGTGGTGGGTAGGTGGATAAGAAAGAAGGTAATTAGAACAGTTTTCCTAAAGAGTTGAGAAGTTTGGCCACAGTGATAGAATTCATAACATTTGGCATACATATAATTTATTTCTTAAGCAACAAACAAAAGAATATTTTTTTGATTCAGTGGGGTCTAATGCAGCCCCCAGCACCTGTGCCAAAGGCTGTCACTCAGGCATATGCTGCTTGGCACACTGATGATGGGAAACAAAGGGAATTATTTTATTAGTGACATTATTTACATTTCTGACAGGGCTTAGCAGATTTATTGACTGTGAGCAATGACAAATATAGACAATGTGTTTAATATATATATATATATATATATATATGTATTTAACCAAGTATTACAAATGTATCCTGAATGCACACATAGCTTGTCTGATAACACCTGGACATCTTTTGATAACAAAAATCATGATTTTTGGCATACTGCTCAAATAAGTACCACCAATCTAAAACATAATTAATAATGTGGGAGGTGGGTGAGCTATGTTGGTCAGCCTACCATTACTTGTTGTCTTTCTTTCTCTTTTTTGTTTTGATTTCCAGTTTTTATGTTTCACTTCTACTTTTAAAAAAGTATGTTCTGCAGCTCATTTGTTCTTATGCTCCTCATGTACTTAATAAGGTAGAAGGATAGACCTTATTAAACATACATGAGACTTACGTTCCTTACTTCATTCCTTTTAAAAATGGCTCGTCAGAGTCATACAAAAATCACCATTTGAACTATAGGCTTGTTAAAGTAATCGTCTTCAGTTTCAGCATATAGAATATTGCTTAATAAAGAAAAGGGCACAAACTGTGAGGAAGAAAACAGAAACCGGCACTGATGTTAATGTTTCTCGCCAGATGACACGCCTTCTCTAATTACTGTTTATAAGCTCATTATCTTTAATGAAGCAATGCTCTTACTGGCAACACATTAGTTTAATATTTTATAAATTTGTAAATTATTAAGAAACAATGGATCAGTCTATCAATCAGTCAATCAATCAATCAATCAATCAATCAATCAATCAATCAATCAATCAGTTAAAGCAACACTCAGTCAAAAAGTCAGCACATCAGCACATCACATACAAAACCATCATCATCCGCAGCAGCAACAGCATTTTTGTCTCATCTTCATTGCCTTCACAGATGCAGAGTTTATTCAAATAGTTTCAATCCTGTGCAAATGAAGCACAAATCCATTCAATGTCTAACACACACAAATGTACTTTGTGTTAGAAAAGTCATTAAGGTGATTCACATGTCCTTAGATTTCTCGCTAAATGTGATGGGTACACATTGGTAAACAGCAATTTATAACTTTGTTATTGCTGCCCTATTACACTGTATGGCAAACAATATATACTTTACTTGGAATCTTATCCATTTCAGTTTTGCTTTTGTTACCTTTAACTTGAATATAACTGCATTTAGCTATTTATTGATTTTGTTGTGCAATTGACTGGCTGACTAATTGTGTTGCATTCTATTTTACTCTGTACTAAAATCTGCTGCACACTACAGAAAACACAGCTACTGTCTACAAATTGTTTCTCCCTACAATTGCACCATCAAAGGTGGGAAACAGATGACATGGAATCATGAAGTAAGTGGACAGTTGTTTACCATGCAGTCAGTACAAACTGGGAGTTTATTAAGCTTTATAAATATAGTTTCATAAAGTTACTAAAGTAAAACTTACACATTTTAGAATCAGAAAGACTGCCTTGCATAATGAAGGGCATCCATCCATACTCAACCCCTTTTCTCATTTTTCACATGAGGTTGGGGTGTCCCTTTGGGCAGCCATGGTGGTGCAGCAGTTAGTGTTGTCGCCTCACAGCAAGAGGTTTTCTGATTTGATCCTCGGCTGGGGTGCCTTTTGTGCGGAGTCTGCATGTCCTCCCTGTGGTCGCGTGGATTTTCTCCGGGTGCTCCGGTTTCCTCTCACATCCCAAAGACATGCTGTAGGTGGATTGGATACTCTAAATTGGCCCTAGGTGTGAGTGCGTGCATGTGTGTGCCTTCTGTGGAAGGTTGGGCTGGCAACACGACACCGGAAAAACTCCACTGCCAATCACGAGTGGACAGGTGATCCACTGTGGTGACCCCTAACTGGGAAAAGCCAAAAGAAGAAGAAGAATGTTGGGGTGTTCCTTCAACAGTGATAATCAAATAAATTCAAATTTCACACCACTGGGTGGCTAGTCCCTAATTACAGCAACATGAAATTGTGAAAAAAAAAAAAAAACATTGCATATAATCTTTAAATAACATGCACAGTAGCTCTAATCATTAGTAAGGAGCAATTAAACAAATATATACCACCACAGTGCTACATTAGACATTTAGTATTTCCTTAATATTTTCAGTATTGTAAATATTGCTTTTCCTTTACAATTCATCCTCTATATTTATGGTTACAGTGTTACCTGACTGGGCCTGATTTGTTAAGCAGGATAAGGTACTAGCATACGTTTTAGTATTTAACTGAAGAAGAAGACCAGTAAACAGCTGTATAAATTCATCATAACATTTATAGAGATATGAGGGAGTAATAGCAATTCCTTCAGAATGTCACAGTTAAAAGATTAAGTATTGCAGATATATTAATAGAATCTCTACAGGATAGAATTTAAGGGGGGGTACCTTCATATATTTGACGGTATGATCACTGGCATTCTTTTAGTCAGCCTAGTAAAACCAGTGATTGGATATCCACAGTTTTTCTATATGTGAATTCACAAAACCTTAGGAACTAGACAAGCTCTTTTTGCTCTAAGTGCAAGCTTAAAGTAAGATATCTAATAGGATATCGATTTACAAAGACTGCAAAACTAATTCACTTTACAATTATCTAAATTGGTAATTTGTAATTTGTACCGTACCCTGTTTAACAAATTTAGATAAATGGATAGATAGATAGATAGATAGATAGATAGATAGATAGATAGATAGATAGATAGATAGATAGATAGATAAAGCTCCTGAACTCCATATAACTTTTCCATCTCTTGGTATTCCACAGTTTTAAAATCCATACTCTTTCTTTATTTCTATCAAAACATTGACAACCCCTTTTGGATAATCTATATACTAAACAATATATGGCAGTTTTACCCCATTATAATCTTTTTACTTATTTCATATTTTTTTTGTTATCCTTACCTTTTCTGAGTGTGTTGCCAATCGGTGGAGAATTAGGTGCAAATTGAATGCCTACCTTTGAAAGACCTGCAAATTGCTTCATTTGAAAGAGCGATACTGGTTCATATTTTCTCACAGACCCTAAGTAAGGCATTTTAAGTTAAATGAAAAGATACATTTTAACCATCTCCTCTTGCTTACTCTGTAATTTGTCACTTTTCTGTCTTTCCTTAGTAGGTTAGGATACCACAAGTTACTAGGACAAATCAAAGTGATAACTGTGATGATAGGAGGTACTGCCAACACAGCTAGCTGGAATTCTATAAATAATTATATATCATTTATGAATATCAAACTGATTTATACAAGATGCTTGTGTTACATCTGTACTAGGGCTGTATGTCATGTGTATTATTAGAACTGTATGTCATGTGTATATCAAACTGATTTGTACAGATGTTTGCGTTGAAAATATATTTGTAAAGTGCTTGTATTTAAAATGTATCAACAGTGTGCCCCACTGGAGAGAACAGAAATGTACATCCACTAATGTAACTGTTTAAATGTATATGTTTTAACAGAGGAAACTGGAAGACAGGAGGTTAACATCAGTCCTGCAGACTTTAAAATATATCTGAAATTAAACCATTTTATGGGCTAGGCCATAAATATGCTATCTCACAAGTTTCAATGCAGCCAGAGACACAAAGTCTGCACTAGGAAGCTTTCTATATTGTCTTTAGGGTGAACTAATTACTACTCTGGAGGCAAAGAGGTATGACATTGCTTTATAACTTCCAGCACCTGCCACATATTCATAGATTCATAGATTCATAGGTTGGCACTAGGCTATTGGGCCTATGGCCTGGACAAGCCTATTCATAACAATTCCCTGGCTATTTCTTCCCACAATATTTACTTCCGTGGACCCCTGTCTATCAGGGAGACTGATGTGATCCCCAGGGTGAATTCCCTATCTCCCATCCAGTCGTCAAGGTTTCTTTTGAAGAGTGCCAAAGAGGTGCTCTGCTTGACATGTATGGGCAGTGTATTCCAGTCTGGGGAGTCTTTGGGTCAGGAATCTATCCCTCCAGCATGTTTTGTTCATTGCGATGACAAGGTTTAGAACCCTAGAATGTGTGGCTCTGAGGGATTGGAATTTCTTTAAGTGTAGCATGTCCAACAGCTCTGGGTTTGACATGGCCTTGTATGTTAAGCAGAGATCACCTTTGAGTAGACGATATGTGATAGAGTATAGCTGGAGTTTTTTTAGATGGTCAGCATAGGGCAGCTGCTTTAGGCCTGTGATTCTTTTAGTGAGGTATTTCTGTGGCCTTTCCAGTTGTTGCAGATATCTTGAGAGGTATATACCAAACGGAACATTGTATTCTATAATGGGTCTAATGAGGGATGAGTACAGTGGGACAATGACCTCCTTTTTTCTGGATGAAAAGCCCTTAGTGATGAGGTGTGCCACATAGAAGGATTTCCTGACTGTTGTGACGATGTAGTTATCAAAGGTGACACCACTGTCCACCTGTGTCCCTAAATCTCTTATCACACTTTCGGTGTTTAGTGTACTGCCACCTATGTGGTAATTCACGGGTACATGTTTTTTTCCCAAAGGGGATAACCATACATTTCTTGGCATTGAGCTTGAGCCCATGGCTCTGGCACCAAGCATCTTTTTCTGTAAGAACCTTTTGTCCTTTTTTAACACCTTTACTGAATCATCACTTAAGACATAGGCAAATACACATCATATAAATGAAAACATACAGCCACAGTACCATGTTCCTAGTTACGAACATTATACATCACATTTTTTTCTGTGTAACTATAAACAATCCAACATTGCATAAATTGCTCAATTCCTATCTTTCCTTAAATCTTACTCCTTCATGAAAACATTATCCTGCATATACTGTTCCTACAACTTCCATTTTTAAATGTAACTTACTCCTACCCTTTTCTAAAGATCCCACTTCTTTTTCTCTTATCTCTGTTACAATATTCACTACTTCAAGTATAGTTGGTTTAGACTTTGATTTCTATTTTCTAGTCATTGCTTTTTGGCAGCCACCAGAATTAAACTTGGCAAGGCCTTACTATGTCTAGGCAATTCAGACCTTATATCCAAGCTCAAAAAAATTATTTCCTTAGTTACACCCATTTATTTGCTCATCCAATATTTCTGAGAGAGTACCATGTAAGGAATTTTTTAAATCTGTCTGCTCATTACACTCCAGAAATATGTTTCTAGTTACCTCTTTCTTCTCCATCATACCTCCAAAATTTGTCAGCTACCTGAGGAAAAATTCTTTGGAGTCTGCTTGGGGTATATAAATACTTATGCAAACACTTCCAAGGAAAGATCCTAAATCTTCCAGACTTTGTTGCATATTTGAAAAAAAAGAAGTTATGTCTTACCATAATGTTCCATCTGTAGTGTTCATCTTCTTTCACTCATCACTGACGGGGTCAGCCCCGATCTGAGAAAAAGCCCTTATGTATGTATTTTTATAGGTACTGTAGGTAAAAATACTGTCAGCTTCCAGCATAGGTTCATAGTTCATAGGTTCATATGTCTAGAAGTCAGATGACCAGAAGTGATGTCATTCTGCAAGCTATCCTAGAAGTAATATTTTAGAAATTATTTTGAGAAGTCTCTTAATGAGACAGAGTATTCTGTTTGGGGCCTGACTAGAGAGACTGCTCACATATTTCATCTTGTCTTGCCCAAGTAAGTTATTGGGGATAGTATAATTTTTTTAGATTCAGTCAGGAATATAATGAAGCTTAATTTTGATATTGTTTTTCTTTATTTGTCTGAGTTGGTCCTTCAATGTTATTTTAAATATTTCCTGTGATTTTTGGACTCTGATGTCACTGTGAATAGATATTTAGTATTGTCTTGCTATTTCATTATTTATTATTATTAAATATATTTAAACCTTTCATTGTGGCTGATCTTTGTAGAGATATTTAAGTTTTGAGAGTATTTGCATATTTATTTGGTGACACTGTGTGGGCCACTCCTAATAGCATTGTTCTTGGTCAAACTACCATTTGTATTAGTATTAATATTACACAGTAAAATTGAACAACCTTTGTTAAGGGCTTTGAAGTAGCTAGTGAGGGGTTCTGGTGGCAGTAATAACTACCTTATAGTCTGGGCAAAAGGGGGGACAGCTAGTAAACCTGTGCCAACCTTTCTCAGGTGTGTGTGGGTGTGGGTGTGTATGTGTGTGTGTGTGTGTGTGTGTGTGTCTGTGTGTGTGTGTGTGTGTGTGTGTGTGTGTGTGTGTGCCAATCAAATCCAAAGTGTGTGTGTGTGTGTGCCAATCAAATCCAAAGTGTGTGTGTGTGTGTGTGTGTGTGTGTGTGTGTGTGTGTGTGTGTGTGTGTGTGTGTGTGTGTGTGTGTGTGTGTCAGCTACTTGGGCAGGGACATGAAGCACTGGTTGGACAGAGAGTATTGGAGGACTTGGCTTGGAACTCTGCCTAAGGACTCAGTTCTATAGCTATTCCAGTGAGGAGTCTTATTGGGGATTTAGAGAAACAGAGAAGAACCAGCCCCTGGACTGACTGTGTGCCCTGTTTGCTCTTAAGGGAAATTGTACTTGACTGTGCTTGATGCAGAGAGCTGCATCTGGAGATACTGTTTGTGTACCTGTTATCCTACCAGTGAATGTTCCCCACAGGCACTAGTGGTGAGGATTGAGACTCCTTGATTACTAGTCCAGAGGTAGGGTGTCACATATTGGTGGCAGTAGTGGGATCACCACATCACATATTGGTGAACAGTGGAGTGGGTATTAAACTCCTGTAGCCTGTAAGCAGTGGTCATTAATAAGGGTGTTTGTACTCTCAAGCAGCCACATGATAGACATTCAGAGTTTCATTTAATAATAGTTTTATTTATTTTTTGTTAGCTTAGTTAGGGAGAGCCGGCAAGGATGTCAGCAGAGGATTATGGCAAGCTGTCAAGGAGCCATTTGGCTGAGATGTGCCAAGTCAGAAGACTGGTGCATGCCAACTTGAATAAAGGGGAAATTATTGTAGCCTTAATCGCAGCTGCATCACAGACCAGCAACCAGGAAGACAGCCAGAATGGCCTTGGGGATGTGCAGCTCTCAGAAAATGGACAATTCAACTTTTTCTCAGAGTAAGATAAAATCCATCTAGACTTAAATAGACTTGAACTGGAGGCCAAACATTTGAAACTAGAATCAGCAGAGAAACTGTGGCATTTGGAGGCTGAAGAAAAGGAGAAACAGATGAAATTAGAATCAGCAGAGAGACTGAGATGTCTGGAAGCTGAAGAAAATGAGAGGCAGAGGCAACATGAAAAAGAAATGCCAACTCTTCACCAGGTTCATGTAGGTAATGGGAAAGGGAGTAACCATACCACAGAAGCAATAAAGGTCAGTAAAATTCTTCCTCTGTACCAAGAAGGTGATAATTTTGATAGTTTTATTCATATATTAGAAAGAGTATACAAACAGAATAATGTTGACTGAGGGTTCTGGGTACAGTTCCTCACCCCTTACTCCATGGTAGAGTTATAACTGTTGTTTCTAAATTGTTTGGTATTGATTGTTTGGACTATAACAAAGTAAAGAAATGTTTATTAGAATGTTTTAAGTTAACACCTGAAGCTTACAGAAAAAAAAGGTTTGTGAGCATAGACACAAGGCAGATGAAAGTGTGTGTGTGATTATATTGCTGAGTTAAGCACTTATTTTCATAGGAGGGTGACTGGGTGTCAGGTCAACACTTTTGAAGGGCTGACAGACCTTTTGGTGAGGGAACAAGGCCTTAGCACATTGCCTGAGGACATGAGAATCTGGTTGGCAGACAGGGAATGTAACTGTACAGATGAGCTGGAGAAAAAGGGGATGTCTACTTAGCATGCAGGGCATCACTGCACAAGAAAGTGCTGCACATCGACATAAGAGAACCCATGGTGGGCAGCCTAAGCTACCACAACAGAGTCCACCAGCAACAGGGGAAGCCACTAGTTCAGATACACGGCCAGGATCAGATGTTAAATATTTTAAATGTAACCAGTGGAGCCATGTATCATATAGATGCCCATGGAGGCAAGGTGGGGAACAAAAGGTAGGGGAGCCAGCAAGTAGGAATAACAGAATGCCTGTGGTAAGTTGTCTGGAGACAACAAGGGTACCAAACTACCACAAAAGATTATATCCTATCTTAGTAGATGGGAAACAGCCCACTGCTAAGACAGACACAGCCTCTGACCTAACCATTGTATAGCCTGCAATGATTAAAGAGGAGCACTATTTGCTTGGGCTGTCTACTCCAGTCAGAGCTTTAGGAGGGACCTCATTCCAAATAACTTTGGCTAGTGTTCACCTTGACTGGGAGGGTGGAAAAGGAAGCCAGCAAGTGGGTGTGTTTGAAAATATCCCTGCAGATGTCCTGATAGCGAACAATTTTGATAATGCAGTTACCTGTGTGCATGCAGTGACATGCAGCCAGGCTTGGAGACAGGCATGTGGGTCTGGTAGCCTGGGGGACACAGACAGACCACACACTTGAAGCCAGAACTGGTGAGGTGGCTACTTCAGGGAAGGAGCTACCCTGTAGCAGTGAGACTGAAGATGAGCCACAGCTGCTAGTTGGTACTGATGTTCCCCTGGACAGAGTGACTGCAAGGGCAGAGGTGAATAGTAGTACCCAAGCTGACAGTGAAGCAATGCTGTCAGAGGATACCAGACTTCCTGTGGAAGGGGAGCTGGGAATGGTTACAAAGAGAAAGCTGGGACAGGCTCAGCTCTCAGACTCTACATTACAAGGCTTGAGGGAGGTAGCTACGGAGGCACCTGATTCTCAAGGAAAAGGGGATTACATATACTGGAACAAAGGGTCTTAATGGAGAAAGGGGTCCTAATAGAGAGATGAAAAGTCAGCAAGCAAAGAAGAATAGTAGTGCTGAAATTGAATTCATCCTCAAGTCTTGGTGAGTACCTTCAATAGGCGGACCCTGTTTTTCACAAAATCTCACCAAGATGACACTGATATATAGACTGCATTTATATAGCATATATCATGGACAGAAGTAAGTCAAAAACAAAAAAAGATAGCTTGGTGCACAAGACCCATAATAACAAAGTGTCAAATCCTGGTAGGTGCACTGGTGCTAGGACTAGAAAAAAATGAGTGTAGAATCCTCAAAATATGGAAACATTCCTACAATCGGGCCAGGCCAGGCCCAGGGGGAGGATGGCCCCCCTGTTGTAAAAGGAAGTAACAGTCCACAAAAATCACAAAAACTAACTGGCCAAAGAAGAGCCATAAAGACGATAGAGTGGACTACTGAGGATAAGAAAAAGATTATGTATTGTTACTATTATGCAAAAAGCCCAGAATTTCCAGACACAAGATATACAAAATGATTAAGAGAGAAATTAGAGGAAAGAAAAATACTTCTGGAGGAAAAACTGTCAGAAGCTTCAAATAAAACATTGCGTTCATTAATACAACATATTTTTGAAAAACAGTATATAGAGCAAGAAACTTTGATCTGTTTGGAAAAAGAAGCATCTGAAGAAGTGTGAAAATATAAACAACAAAACCTAGAGAAATTTGAAAAATATAAAAAAGAAATATGGACATGGGAAAGAAAGAAAGAAAGAAAGAGAGATTTGATATGGTGCAATATTTATAGAAAGGAGAAAGCCAAGTTAACTAATATAGAGAAGGCAGTCTCAGAGATCTTCGAAGAGAAATACAGGCAAAGGCATCTAGATATGGAAAATTTCACAATAAAAAAATTAATATCACAAAGATGTAATGTGGAAAAGAAGATTAGTAAAGCAGTAGTTAAAGAAATAGAAGTTGAAGTTATGGAGTGCCTGTGAAGTGAAGGATTTAATGTAGAAGGTCTAACACAGACTACATCACAGCATGATGGAGTGAATCCCCAGAATAAGGAAATGCAAGAAGATCAGGAGACATGTGAAAAAGAAATATGGACATGGGAAAGGAAATGAGATTTAATATGGTGTAATATTTATGCAAAGGAAAAAGCAAAACTAACCAATGCAAAAAGAGCAGCACCAAAGATATTTGAAGAGAAATACAGGCAAAGGAATCCAGATATGGAAACTTTACAATACAAAAAATAAGAAGACTAAGAGGAAAAGTAGAAAAAGAGATTAGTAATGGAGAAGTCAAAGAAATATAAATTGAGGTTTTGGAACAGCTGCAAAGAGAAGGATTCAGTGTAGAAAATCGAATGTAGAAAGCACTACAACAGGATAGAGCAATGGCTATCCAAATTAAGGGGAAACCAGTGGAACAGGAAGCAATTGGTCAGGTGCCATATCAAGATATTTTGGAGCCTTCCACAGAAAACATGTATAAACATTCACTTGAAGCTAGACAGCAAGGAAAGGAACAGGAAACTGTGGACACTCTGATGCAGTCCAATTTGAGGAGTGATAGGCCAGTGAATTCCAATATGATAGAGCAAAAAATGACACAGGATGAAATTGAAGAGAATGTGCCACAGGAAGATGCTATAGAACTTTCTATAGCATGCCCGCAGGAAATGGAAAACAAGGAATGTGCCCTCAGTTTGGAAGAAAATGAGCTAAGAGAAGAGTTGCTTGATTCAGTGGACATGGATAGATATATTAAGATCAATGAGAGAAATAGATTGCAAAAGGTCAATAAAACCCCAAAATTAAGAAGTCTGATAAAACAAATGAATGCAGTAATTAGGACTGTCCGTAGAGATCCATATGACATAACAGAAGTGAATAAGATATATTACTGTGCAGCTAAATTAATAACTGATAAAGTACTACCACAAGATCACAGGGTAGTGAGGGAAAGGAAGGGGATAATTCAAACCATCATGGAAGTATTGAATAGAGAAAACTATAAAGAAATTAAGACAAGAAGTGTCACTGTTAGAAGATTATAGAAGAGGGAATAGATCAACAAAAATACTAAGAAAGAAAGATGTGATTAAAACAATGCGGAGTATTAGAACAGCCCAGGATCTATCATGCACTATCACAAATAACAAACTAAACATTTCAGCACAGGCAGAAAAACTTGGAAGATGCACAGATAAATATAAGGGAAAAGTACAAAATAAGCAATTTGTTGATGACCCAAAAAGGTTTTATAGAGAATTGGGAAATAAGGTAAAAGGAATTGAAAGACCGCAAAAAAAAAAAGAGGAAGTAGATACATTTTGGAGAAGTATCTATAAAGATCCTGTGGAACATAACAAAGATGCTAAATGGATAGAAGTAAAAGAAAGAATAATAAGTTTAAAGGTACAGGATATGAAATTGGATGAAATAGCCAGAGAGATTGAAACAGAGTTAAGAAAAGCCTCTCACTGGAAAACCCCAGGCCCAAATCCAGTACCTAACTTTTGGTTAAAAGTATTAGCATCTTTGCATTAGGATTTAGCCATGAGTAAGAACTATTTATATGCGCACCCCAAGCATACACCAGACAGGCTAACAACAGGCAAAACAATGCTCTTATTTAAGAGTGATCCTGCAAGCTACCCTAAAAATTATAGACCAATAACTTGCCTTCCGACGACATATAAACTATACATGGGAATTGACGCTGACAGAGTTTATAGTCATTTAGAAGAAAACTCAAGTATGGCAGTAGAACAAAAGGGCAATAAAAGAAAGTCATATGGAACAAAGGATCATTTGTTGTTAAATAAAGTTATAATGGAGAACTGTAAAAAGGGGAAGAATCTAAGTATGGCATGGATTGACTGCAAAAAAGCATTTCATAGTATCCCACATTTATGGATAAAAGAGTGCTTAAAAATGTATAAGATACACCCTACACTGACTGACTACATTACAGTAACCATGAAACAACGGCAGACCACATTGCAATTAAGCCATGATAAATGACAGATTATTATCCCAGGGATAAAAATTCAAAGGGGGATATTCCATGGTGACTTTCTCTCACCATTGCTATTCTGCCTCACCATTAATCCATTAACATTTACTTAACAGCTTAGGCCATGGCTACAATTTGTCTCCTAGAAAACAACAAAGTCTAATGACTTCTCATCTTGTCTTTGTCGATGATTTAAAACTGTATAGCTCATCAGATGATCAACTAAAAACACAGCTGCAGGTTGTCAAAACTTTTTAGATGATATTAGAATGTCATTTGGCTTTGATAAATGTGCAAAAGCAACCTTTAAAGCAGGAAAACTGCAGCACCAGGAAAACATCAGTTTGGGACAAGAATGTGATATAAAAGAACTTGAGCAAGAGGGAGTGTATAAATACTTGGGAACTGATGAAGTATCAGCAATAAAACATGAAGAAATGTGAATAAAATTCAATAAAGAATACTTTAGAAGACTTAAATTAATCCTGAGAACAGCATTGACATCTAGGAGCAAGATCCAAGCTATAAATCAATTTGCTCTTCCTGTCCTAACATACAGTTTTGGAGTGACTGACTGGCCCCAAAACGCGTTGGCTAGATTAGATATTAAAACAAGAAGGATGCTTCATGCTCACCAAATGATTTATAAAAATCAGTGCATACCAAGATTATATATTCCCCATTCCGAAGGAGGGATGGGCCTCCTTGATATTGATTACATGTGTAGATCTGCTGTCATGGAACTCCACACATACCTACTGACCTCACAAGATCCAAATGTAGTGAAAGTTTTGAAACATGAGAATAAATCTAAGATGGCTTCTCTGCTTAATTTAGCAGAAGCATCTAGACGTCAAGCAGGAATGGAATCAAACCAGAAGTAGATAAAAACTAGGCAGCAACTGAATGTGCCAAAAAACAAAAGACAGAATATAGGGTGAAGGACCAGATGAGAAGGCAAGAAATGTGGAAAAAATATAAATATAGTTGCAAGTAGAGAAAACTTCTGGAAGAGCCTCATGTTGATCAAGAACAAATGCAGGAATGGTTAAGGAGAGGAGAATTCAAACAAAGAAATGAAAGGTTAATATTGGCAGCCCAAGACAGTGTGCTCCATTGAACATGTGGGAGAAACAGACAAATGTAGGTTCTGTAAAACTGAATTGGAAACAGTCACACACCTTGTTGCTGGTTGTGACACACTAATGGCAGAAGGACTGTATACTGAAAGGCGTAATAATGTGGTGAGACTGTTGCACTGGGGATTGTGCAAACATTATGCTAACAAAGTGGCTGAAAAACACCGGAAACATGAGCCACAGAGCATCATAGAAAATTATGAAGTTTATATCACATGGAATCACCCATTACTAACAGTTCAAAAGATAGATGCTAGAAAACAAACCGGATATAGTGGTCCAAGAAAAGAAGACAAAAGTAGCATTGATCATTGAAATTGCCACACCCATTGACTATAGTGTCTTGCGTACAGAGAGACACAAAGTCATAAAATACCAGGATCTGCAGGCAGAAACGAGAGCAATGTGGAAGAAAGATACCCAGACATTTCCAATAGTAGTAGGAGCAACAGGTCTTATAAAAAGAATTTACAATCATATTTAGATATGTTACCAATCTATGTAACCCCATACGAATTGCAGAAGGAGTCATTACTGGGTACACTGCGGGTGCTGCGAAGAGCACTTTTGGCTGACATCAAAGATTGAAACAATGCTAATTTCATGAACTTTAATCATACTTTCACTTAGGAATGGGGTCCATTCCCATCATGGTATTAGAAACCCAAAAGATTTGGAGAAATTAGAAAAGAACAAAGGATTACTGTATAGAGGATGGACCCCTGAGAGAGGGCTAGAGGTTGAGACAATACTGCAGTTGGTAGTGCCCAGAGCCTACTGTTTGGCAGTTCTAGCCATAGCCAATGACATTCTCTTTACAGGTCATATGGGCATAAAGCATACCAAGAGACGTATTTTGCAGAACTTTTATTGGCCTGCGATTGCATGGGATGTAACAGGGTACTGCAGGTCCTGTGAGTAGTGCCAAAAAGTAGGCAAGGCAGGAGACTAGAAAATAATAATAATAATCCCAAAGGCAGAATCCGTGGAAACACACTTTTTTAAAACTTTATTCCATTAAGAGCTTTTTGCTAGAAAATACCAGCGTTCTTCAGACATTCAAAAATTGTGTGACAAACTCTTTTCTAGCCCAACCCAACCACTTGAGGCTTAAAGACATAGTATTATAAAACAACAACATATTACAATGAAACACTTTTAACAATGCATTTTTAAAAACATTTATATAAATATTTATATATAACTATCTATCAAAAATGTTTAATTTTAACTCACAAGCAATAGATACTACATCATTTAACCCTGGATAAGCAGATGCAGTCAAGTGTAAAATCCACCACAACACTTTATGTTCTAAAAAAAATACCCCATGGTCCTCCCATGAGTTTTTTTTTGTAACTGTTCCAGTTTGACAAATTTAAAACTATGGCTTGGGAATTCTTTTAAGTGTTTAACTAAAGCACTGGTCTTTTTATGTGTATGCATATCATAAATGTGTGCATACACCCTTTGTTTAAATTTTCACTCAGTCTTTCCCACAAGAGCTGCATTTTGTAGCATAAACCAATTGGTTTGGCAAGAGAAGTGACCAGAAACTATAATATACTTGGAACCCAAGTGTACCTGGTTACATTCCAAAATAAACTTGCACTGTGAACACATTCCACACTTTGTCATTTTCTGCACAGGTTGCATATGTAAAAGGGATAAAGTGTCACACCAGTCTTTAAGGTTGCTATCCCGCCTAAATTATCAATTTTTTCCATTAGCTGTTTATCTGTTCTAATAGTTGCCCAATTTTTATTTATAATATCCATTATATTTTTACTATGGGCATTGAATGTAGAAATAAATGCATTTTTTGTATTTTTTGCTTGTTGCACACCACTTTCTCATTGTGGTAAAGGTGTCACCCTATTGCCGGATGCCATTATTCCTATAGTTTCATTTTGGATACCATTTGCAGAAAGGGAAACTTCTCCACAAGCTTCACCAAATAACCTGGCATGATGGTTTTGTAATTAAGAAATGTACTGGCCTGATAGTCTCTTCTTAATTATCTCAAATTTTATATTGTTAACCATCTGCACCGGGTAGCCCCTATTCACAAACATGTTGCCTATAAAGTGTACTTCATTTAAAAAGTCAAGCATATCAGTTACCATTCTGGCGGCCCATACCATCTGTCCCTTTATAACAGCTTTTTTGACTTGGTATGGGTAGTTACTTGTAAAATGCAAGTAATTATTTGAATATTTTTTTCCTAAAAACACAGGCTTTTAAGCCAGCTTATGTTCTAGTTAATTCTACATCCAAGTAAGATATAGCATTCAGATTTAACTGTTATGTAAACTTCAAAAACTCAGTTGTAGTATTTAAAGATTCTACAAAGTCTGGTATTAAATCAGCAGGACCACCCCAAGCAATAAACAAATCATCTAAAAAAATGAACCGTAGTCCGGCCATCCTAGATATATATATATATATATTAATGATGATATTAATAATAATAAGAATGACAGTTATGAGAAGTGAGGGATCCATGAATGGGTCAGCATGAAAGGACCCACATTATTTAGAAGACATACTTGCTCAGATCTCAGAGATATTTGAAGTGAAAGAGAATTTGTAGTCTGCAGGTGAATGGATATGTTTTAGAAGAGACTATGGAGCAACAGATGGTAGTATATTTGTTAGTCAGGGATGTTTACTGGCATGTTTGAAATCTCAGGTTTCAATGACAACCTGAACATTAAGTGTGGATTAAAATCTAAGTTCTTGAACTAGTTATGAATTTATTTTTTTAGGATGAGTCATTTGATATCATTTATTATAATTTTTATCAAGTGAGCTAGTTAAAACACTTCATTGGCATGTTGTAAGTAACTTAGTGTGTAGGAGAAATGCAGTCTAAGTTTTTTTGCCCATTTTTGTGTTCATTATAATCTTCACATATTCTTATACATACTACTTAAGGGAAGGATGCTTTTTCCCACTTTGTATAGAGGTGAAAAGGTTGTGAGATAGGAATCTGCCACATAATATGACCCTTCCAGTATGACCATTGTGCATTACAGCTTCCATACACATATCCTTTGCAAGAGAAGTTAGCAAATCATGTGCGATTTAGCCCAGCAAGAAGCAAAACACATCTTCATCAAGAAATGCACAGTTTTCATGTTCCAAACTAAGCCTAAACTGTCTCAGCTGTATTAACATAAATCACGTACAACACAGGAGAAGCAATGCTTTCTGCATCCCAGTACATGAGTTCCTATGTAGCTGTCATATTTTCTTTTAAACTAGAGAATTCTGCTCTCCTTTTGTGATATACTACCCTGATTAATGTTGGTCATGAAAGTGGTAGTTAGATAGCTCAGGGGATTAAGGCTATAAACTGTTAATGAGATGCTTGCTGTAGTACAGGGTTTATTCCTCTCAGCCTTCATTTACCTACTAGGTAACCTTGAGTAAGACACGTAATCAGGCAACACTCCTGGACATCTTGGAAGTCAGAATAGGCTCCTTAATAATAACCTGGACTGCATGTGTAGCAACTACATATGAATCTATAAGTTATCCTTTCTGGTCAGAGAGCACAAATAACATATCTTTAACAGTCAGCTGTCATGCTCCTTGCCATAATGAAAAAACTGGATTAAAAAAAAAACGTGCCTTTATCTAGCATTTTTTCTGATCTGATTTGGTGACAGTTTAGAGCTTTATCTGTTGACTTCAGAAATGGCTTACATTTTATGGAATATCTATTTAAATCCCTAAATATTTTACCACAAGGATGAATGCAGATGTTTTCTCTTTGCAATATCTTTAAGAAGTCTGCCTTGTTATGCTAAAACAAAACCAAGTAGTCATTCTCTGAATGAAGTAATACTTTTCATATGTTTAACCTTAGTCTATGATCATGTTCTGAAGTGGTACCAGTGGGAAGTAAGAATGTTAACTTTCTTAAATGTTACTTTCATATTTGTTATGTGTGCATTGTGTTTTGCTTTGAGCAACTATTGTACATTTTTCCACAAACTTTGTATCATTCCTTGTCAGAATGATTTTTCTTTCCCATTTGTCATCCCTTGGCACATCTTTCTGTTTCTAATATGAAGACAGATGAGCTGTGTAGCACTTGGAAAGTTTTGACATGGCTCTGCAGCCTTCACATTTGATTTTGTGCAGAGCTTTGAGGGCTGCATAGATTCATAACACAAAGCAATGCAATTACACAGAAGAGCATCCCTGCTGTGGAATGGAGCTGGCAAACTGCCAAAAATCCCAGCAGCTAAAGTTTTGCTCTGTCATCAGCAGGAATGGATCCTTTCGCTGTTAGTCCACATCAAGAGTTCTCACAATTAGTTTTCTAATCTCACTGAAAAGAAACCCAGAGAATGTTGTGGCTGTAGAACTTGCTGAGGGCAATTAATGTTCTCTGCAGGGTAGCAGTAATATACAAGTCCATAGTCTGAAGTACATGTACTCTGAAAACCACAAATGATGGAATATGTTAATTTTAATGAGGTTCTGTTTCTACCTTGTTTTACAACTGGGAGAGTTTAAACAAAATCTATATGAAGTATTTTTTGCAGTAATACAGAATAATGACGGCTATTAGATCTCACCTCAGATTCATTTTTCATTAATTAAGTACTGGATTCTGTGCTGTGGATGAACTATTCATAGAATAGTACTAAAAATCAAGGCTACTCCCGCAGTATTTTTTTTTTTACCAAACAGCATGCATTTGAGGCTTCTTCACTGTCAGGATTAGTCTTCAGACTAGTGCAGGTAGGTTTGATTAAGGAGTGTATGGCACTGAATGTCCCATGGATAACCTCCTATGATATTCTGGAAGATGTTTCCCATTTTGTGAGTGGTACTTTGTGAAAGTGGAATGAACATGGACTACAGACATATGTACTCTAGCAGTGATAATAGTGGATATTTTGGGACATGTGTAGGATGTGTAGAAGTGGTAGCATTAAATGCTAATAATCTATGCACAATCTGTAATAGTCTCATTGCATACATTATATGTAAAATCTGGAATTATTCCTTATGCATTTAAAACACGCACAATCTATTAGGTTCACATTATATGTCTTTTGGATACATTCAATTTGCATTAGTTTCATTACAAGTCCATCGATCGCATTCAGTCTGTGTGTAAGCAATCTGAAAAACCATTAGAGCATTAGCATTTACAATGGTGCTCAGTATAAGAATCATTGCAGTAACAATCATAATTTGACTGAGATGTTTGCTGTAAGAGGACACCAGTCCATGGCCTGATCTTTTCAGCAGTCAAACACCACTAAGGACATGGAGATGCTGTTTTGAGATATAGTCAGTGGGGGAACATGACTATAAAGTGTACCATGTGACCTTCTCAGTTATTATTTTTTATTACCCAGAGACAATGGTCACTTCTGTGCTTAAGCAGCTTGTCTGCCAGTTTTCATGTCTCGGTCTTAGCAGTGATAGGTACCATGATATATTTAAGCAATAACCCATGCCTGGGTGTGGGTAATGCTGGATTTACCCACAGTTGGTGTGGTTTGGTCACAAGAGCAAAGCCTGAGTGGCCAAACAAAGACAACTGTGGGTAAATCCAGCATTACCCACACCCATAAGTGGGTTATTGCTATTATACAATGACATTATTTAAGAAAAAAAATAAACTTAATTTTCTTAAATAATGGCATTGTATAATGCCTCCTTCCTGCCCTTCTGCAGCTGTCCAATATTCTGCGGCAGTTCTGATGTACTGCGCATGCGTATGGTTATGCAGTACATCAGAGCTGTGTGTGGAAGCAACGGAGAAAGGAAGACCTCTGTTGTTTTTCAAAAGGTGTCTTGCTATGTTAAAAGAGTTTAACATAGTGGGATAGCTTTAAAAAAAGCAAGGGAGATCTTCCTTTCTCCGTTGCTTTTTTTAAAGCTGTCTCGCTATGTTAAACGAGTTTAACAAAGCGATTGAGATAACCAGAATAGACACACCCACCAGAGCATATGCTTCTCCGCTGATCTTTAAAAAATGTAACCTGAATCCAAAAGCGAAAAGCAGCAAGAAGCAACCAATGGACTTCCAATAATCCAGTCTTGTTATAAAAATATATATAGTAAGTCTTTAATTACGTGCACAAGGTAAGCGCTTTCACTAACCGCTTCTTCAGACCATAAAAGTTTTCCAAACGTACAAACAGTTGCTTATATAGCAACCATGTGATACAAAAGTAATTATGCAATTAACTTTTAAAAGCACATACTTGTATTAACCTCTTATCATGAAATTTAAACTCAAATATTATATTCACCATCAAACTAATAGCGTAATACTATCCTATATACTTATCATACAATATAATAACCTAATAAGTAGAAACAAACCAATACATTCTATTTTGCTAAATTAAAAAACATCATTTGCCCCTATTGAGGGGGTCGGTTTCTTAGTAACTAGCTTTGCAGCTCACCATCTCTCTAATTCCTAAAATATAGCAGCAAAATCAGTTTGTTACCTGTTAAACAGGCATATTAAATCATAACATATCACACATTAAAAAATGTAACTAAAATCTATAACTATATTATTAAATATATCACAACAGTGTGAATTTTACTACCATACTGTGTAAAAGAATAATAAAAAAAAAAAAAAAAATATATATATATATATATATATATATATATATATATATATATATATATATGTATGTATCATGTGATTGTAGTTAGGTATTTCTCTACATTTATCCTTTCGTACAGCATATCATATACTACTAACTCGCATAAACTGTAGATGCATCTACAGGGTATTATAAACTATATAAACACGTACTAATCTGAGAACAATACACTATCATGTTGAAAAATGTTTTCTTCTCATGAAATAGGTTCATACATCAATTCTCAGAATAAACTCATATAGCCGATTAGTATATGCATAAGTTACTATAAATTGCTGAAATACATAATTGTTTATAAGCTATTATAATATAATATTTCATAAATTCAATATTTTCAAACATCTTGTATGGCACTATAAACCTTCGTAAACAACAAATACTTATGTAAAATGCTATGGACTCATATGTGTTAACCATATTGGGAATATACATTAAATGAGTATTGCCCAGTAGTATGAATTACTTGCAAATTTTTATATGGACGAGGCACCAAAGTTTCCATGTAAGCACTACGATAACATATAAAGACTGAGGTAAGAATAAATATATACATTTATCTATGGCTAGATGACACAGTTACTAACCAAAGGTACATGGGCATCAGAAGGCCCTAGTACTATGTAATAGTAATACATCTATACTTAGTTACAATCTATATACTAAATAGAAGTTACCCAAGAAGTTACCGTTGCTGTTATCTCACTATGTTAAATGAGTTTAACAAAGCAAGACAGCTTTAAAAAAAGCAACGGGGAAAGGAAGATCTCCGTTGCTTTTTTTAAGCTATCTCGCTATGTTACACTCATTTAACATAGTGAGATAACAGCAACGGAGCTCTTCCATTCTCCATTGCTGTCCAACACACACACAAAAAAGACTTATACTAATAGAAAAAGTCCGGGCAACCAGATCTTTTTCCATTAGTATAAGTCTGATTTACAACAGGCACGCTGACCAATCAGCGTGCATGTTTTGGAATATTAATGGGGGGGGGGTCATTGTATAATTTACATTATTCATAGGTTCATAGGTGTGTACTAGGTTAATAGCCCTGGAGCCTTTACAAACCTAGCCCATAGGATTACCCCGACATCGTGCCACCCGGCCTTAGTTCCCAGTGCCTCTGTCGAGTAGAGCTACTGGAGTGATCCCTGGGGTGAATTTCCATTTCCGATCCATTCATCAAGATTTCTCTTGAAGAGGGCCAGTGAGGTGCTTTGTTTGACATGTATGGGATGTCTATTCCATAGCAAGGACAGTCTCTGGGTTATGAACCTGTCCCTCCAGCGCTTTCTGTTGTTTGTGGTAATGAGGTTGAGGTCACTGGAGCATGTGGTGTGGAGGGATTGGGATTTCTTTAGATGTAGCATTTCTAACAGAGCTGGATCAGACATTTCTTTGTATGTCAAGCAGAAATTGCCTCTAAGTAGGCGATATGAAACAGAGAATAGTTGGAGTTTTTTGAGAATGTCCATATAGGACAAGTGTTTAAGGCCTAGGATCCTCTTTGTGAGGTACTTTTGCGGCCTCTCCAGTTGTTGCAGGTGTCTAGTGAGGTACATACCAAATGGGGCATTGTACTCAATGATTGGCCTAATGAGGGAAGAGTAGAGGGAGACAATGACCTCTTTCTAACTGGATGCAAAACCCTTAGTAATGAGATGTGCCACAGTGGCAATATGGTGGTCAAAAGACAGGCTGCTGTCGACCTGTATTCCCAGATCTCTTATAACACCTTCTGTGTTCAGTGGACTACCATCAATGTGGTAATTCATGGGAACTGGGTTTTTCCAAAGGGGATGACGACACATTTTTTTGACATTGAGCTTAAGTCCATGGTTCTGACACCAGTTGTTGGTCTCAGTGAGGCCTTTCTGTAGAATGTCAACATCACTTGGGGAGTTAATAATAGCTCCCAACTTCCAATCATCTGTAAACTTTGTCAGCCAGAGACACTTTGTGCTGGCCTGGGCTTCAGAGAAGTAGATACCAAACAGGAGAGGACTGAGGACCGAACCCTGTGGGACTCCACTCGTGACTGGTCGGCAGTCTGACTTGGAGTCCGCTACTTTCACACTGTGGGTTCTATCTGTGAGCCAGTTTGCAACCCACCTAGTGATATAGGGATTGATGCCAGCTTAATGAGTTTTTTCTCCATTTTTATTGCATGCACTGCACTAGATAGTACACTGGATCTTAGCCAAAAGTCTGAGAAGCGGTAACTGTTCTTTGAGCTTCTAATGATGTTACAAAAGAAAATTACCAACAAATGTTTTCATGGCCATCAGAGCACATGTAAAGACTTTCATTTATAGAGCTTAGTTCATTTAGGGGAGGATCTCAGTCCTAGCTACCCCACTGGCCTAGCTTAAATAGGAAGACCTTGGCTAGGAATGACTTAAATAAGAGGGAATTCTTAGAGTGCAAGCAAATGGCTTATTTTTCTTCCTCCTTTATAGATTTTTTTCCATGGTCTATATGTAAAGAAGATTACTGTTAAGTGTAAACATACCTAAAGTCATGATTTTCACAGAAATTCAAAGAAATGCTTAGGAGGAAGTATAATAGTTCCCTGTCTATAAAATAAAAAAAAACAAAAAAAACTGACAAATGTGTGACACGTCTGTTTTTTTGCAGTGGCAGTCACTGTGATCCAGACCTAGCAAGATATAACTTCTTCTAGTAGCTTGCAATGCAATTTTGTTACATCTCTATGAAATCTGATGTCAAATTTGGCTCCATTCTTCTCCCAGGTGCCTCACTGCCTTAACAGGGGATAACAGGATAGGTGTGATTATGTGGATAGCTTGCTATTGTTTTATATTTTACTTTTAGAATGACATCAGAAGTTGTGAAATTAATAACCAATCTGAAGTCTTCATCAGTCAAAGAAGTTGTGTCTAGCTATGTAGTATGGTATAGTTCCAGCTATCCATGAAGTGTCTGTTTCTGTATACATAAATCTTCTCCAGCTATCATTCCTCTTTCTGATTGCATGTCCTGATATTTTATAACAATTATGTCTCTCAGTACATAGGACACTGTAGTCACTAGATGTAACTTTCAATAATCAGTGCGTTTGTGCTTTTTTTTAACTACAATATCTGGTTTTCTTGCTTGTGCTTTCTTAGCTGTCAGAACTGAATTATTGCATAAGGTCATTACTTTGTCATCTTCTGCTTGTATATTGTAAAGTTTATGCAGTCTGCAATGAAACAATTTGGACATGCTACTGTGCCTTTCAGTTTATAGACACCCATCCATAGGTATAGCACAACTAGTTACAAGATTAAGTATTTCCTTTTGTTAGAAAAGGAGATTCAGCACTGAAAACACAAATGAAACCTTCAACTGTATGTTTTTTGAAGGGGCTTCTCCTCCTGCATCTTCCATATTTGAATATGAGAACAAGTCTCTGCTCTACACAGATCAAGTGCCTTACCCTTTGTGTTGTGATATAGACTGTGAATGATGGCTCATTTTCTTTAGGCTGTCCCACAGGCTGATGAAAGTACATTTTAAGTGGGATCCTAAGCAAACATAAGTACAGGCTATACTGAGTCTCCTGAGTCTCTAGCATTTTTTTCTATTCTTTGCAGAAGTTTTAAAAGCTATGCTCCTGGGACCAGATTCAGAGCCACTTGGTCTACAGTGCCCATTAGGATTTACAAGGTTCAGGAGGCTTTTACATATTCATATAAAATCTGTGGTCAATCAACTGAATTAGACCTGCTATTTTGGATATTTGGGCATGACACAACCCATGAGGGTCATGTGGGTGTGTGCGTGCGTGCACAAGCGTGTGTGTGCGTGTGTGTGCGTGTGTGTGTAAAATACAAAGGGGTGTGATGTTTAGTAAAATAAATGTCTTGAACCACAGAATTTAGAAACTAGTATCAAGACTCATGGATTTGTCACTTATCCTGAAACTTCTTCCCTAAACCTACAGTACAAGATATTTCAGTCAAAATACACAAACCAGACTGCACATTTTACATTTATCAGTATGTTTTGTTTGCGTCTTTGTTTTTTATGTTTGCATTATTATTTTCCATTGATTTTGGAGGGCTGTAGTAACATAAAAGTTGTATATTGAAGAACGATTTATGTAGGGACAGACTACACAAGGTGTAATGAGCATTTAGAAGGCTTTCACTGTAAAAAGAAGCACCAGATTGCAGATATCTCCAAATTCTAATCAGCTTAGCAGCTTGCAAAACAGGAATTGTTGCATCTCAGCCAAACTGAATATTGAGGCACTATACCAGCTCCTTGTTGCAAAATGTATTGAAGAGTATAAAATGGAAAGAATAAAGGAATGTATGTCTACAACACATCCCTAATAAAACAGCTTTATATTAAAAGTGTGCAGCTGTCTGCAGCTGTGCTGTAAACAAATGTATTAATAATATGTATAAGTATTATGAGAGCTAGCCATGGACATATTAACATAAGCAGCTGCAGTTGTAACATAAGCAGTGTTGTGGTAGGGTCAGGAATCTGTGAGGACGTGACACACAACTCATTGCATCACCAGCAGAGTAGAGTGACAGGAAAGGAGAAATGGGGGAAAAAGCAGATAAACTCATAACAGGAATGTGGTATAAGGACACCTGTGAAGATGTCAGGAGAATGAAAGCAACATCTTTTAGGGGGTAATGTCCCATTTTTCGTATAAGAAGAAAAAAAGGAGGGTGCTGGAAAAGCAAAGTATAAGGCGAATGGCAAGCATGCAGGTAAGGAAGGTCAATAGTTGCCAGATGCAACAAATGAGACAAAAAGGGCTAGACCTCATACAAATGAGAGAGAGCAAAACAAGGAAGACAAATGTATAAAGGTAGACACTAGTTGGGAAAAGGCACAAAAAATGTACCATGAATCAAATACAACACTCCAGGATAGGTTATGTTTAATGACAATGCATGTATGTAATACACATCTGATATGTCAAATGTCACAAAGTACTCCACTTACATACAAGGCCACATGTGACATCTATTTTATCACCCATGATAATGATATATGAATATTTTGTTTGGACTATGTTAGTTATATATGCATACAGTTGATAAGCGTGTATGACAAATGTGCAGTGAAGCATGTATATCTGCAGTGCTTGACAATGGATGGCAAAACAAGAAAGGTAAATATATAAAGAAAGTTATATATTGGTTGGGGGAGGAAAACAAAATTGAGCCAGGAATGAGATACTACACACAAGGATGGATTATCTGTGTTGATGATGCCTGTCTACATTACAGGTGTGATATGCATAAAAACTACTTCAGTTGTATACATGGCCAAATTTATATATCTAGTTTTTACCCATGACAATGCTGTACAACTATTTTCTTTGGAGTAAGTTAGTTTTTTGTGTGTGTGTGTGTGTGTGTGTGTGTGTGTGTGTGTGTGTGTGTGTGTGTGTGTGTGTGTATTCATCCACAACCTGTTTTTCTCATTTTCCACATGGGATCAGGGTGTCACTTCAACAGTAACAATCATCTAAAGCCAAGCTTTACACCGCTGGGTGGTTAGCACTGCCATATATACATACTGTATGTATATACACAGCTGATATACACGTATGACAAAGGTATATCAAAACATGTATATTCTAATAGTGCCATATCTCAAAGGGCAACTATCAGTGGGTTCAGCTGTACTAACAAATGTATGTGAAGGCTTGCCTAGTCAAAAAAAATGAGACCAGAGATAGGGCATAGAGCCAGCTGGTGGCCATTAGCAGACAACTGGGGTACCACCATAACTCTCAACTATCTTGAATTTGTTAGGAAATACCAGTGCCATAAAATTTCAAGTGGCCCCTTTAAATTAAGATTTATTTACACTTTGCAAGCCTTGTCTCATTGGCAACATGAGATTTGTAACATCCTTAAAGCTGCAACTCCAAGTGATAGTGAAGTGAACATGGTGGGGCCTAGAATAAGTCTGTTTCCTGTCTTGCACTGGTTTTTCTTGGCACTGACACCACCAAAAACAAAGGCAAATAAAGTAACCTTCAGTTTGCTTTGCAATTCCTTTTGATGCATTGGTATGTACTTGTTAGTGTTAAGTTTGGGCTTCCATTTCCATTCCATGCCACTCCTTCTTGGAGTCATGCATCAGCTGACCAACAGATGAAGTAGGTACAAGATTATCACCGGCCCTGTGTGTTGTACCTCATTAGCAAAGCAGGCTGCTGGGTTCATCTGAAAAAGTTGCCTGTAAATACACCTAGGGCGGGTATGAATGTGTTATTAAAACCCTGAATGTGCACTATATGCAGTACATAAAACTCTGATGCTTCTGAAGATGAAAACCAAGCATATAGTTGATATTAGATCAATATTAGTTTAACAGAGATGTGTGCATCTGGTAGAACTTGTAGCTGAAAAGCAAATGTCTAAACTTACTTCTTCAAAAATTCTGGGCAAAGCCAAAAATAATGGCGAGACAAGGCCACAAAATCTGGGATGTTTTAAAATATTACTCTAAATCACTTAAAAAGTTAATAGAGAAAAATGCATTTGTTTAACCCTATGAAAATTAAACTCTAATGATTGGCAGTGGCATTACTGACAGTAGTCCTCAGTGATTTATTAGAAAGTAAAAAAAAATATATATATATATATATATATATATATATATATATATATATATATATATATGTATGAAGAACAGGGCAAAAGTATGAGACAAAATCCTGGACATTCTGCAAAACTGGGTACAGTTGAGAGGTATGATTGTGAGATGAGGGTGACAAACAAAACAGCAGCAAAGCAACATATTGCAAGAAGTCAGACTATGATAGAGAAAGATGCAGAATGAAGAAAAGAAAAGTAAGAAAAAGTTATGTATTCAAGAAGGATTGGAATCCAGAAATACTGACTTAGTCATAAACTAGGTAATTAAAATGTAATCTGACCAGAATCTATTGGGAAAAGCTACATTCACCAGAGTTCCCCAAAATGTAGCAGCTGGATAGAGATTCAGTTGTCAACCAAAATGCGTACTTTTTTATTTGTGAAAGTTTTATAACAAATACTTAAGGTGGCTATATACAGCAGCTTTCATATTCAAGTTTATGCATATGGTCTATTTTATTGTATTTTGGTACTGAATTTAGCACTTTTATTTTTGGTTATCCAGTCTTTTATTTTATTTTATTATCAGTTCATTTACTAGGCAGATATCCTATAGTCTTGATATTTCCTTGTCCTTCTCTGCCCTTTTCTGACACCCTGCCTTGTTTCCTGTGCCATATATCATTGTTTCAATAGTGGAACTCTCAACCATGGTGTTTTGGAGGCACAAGTGCTGGGGGATGACTGGTGAGAGTGTGTGTGTGTGCGTGTGTGTGTGTGTGTGTGTGTGTGTGTGTGTGTGTGTGTGTGTGTGTGTGTGTGTGTGCGTGTGTGTGTGCGCGCATGCACATCTGTGTATGTGTGCATATGTGCATGTGTGTTTCTGTATGTATGTGTACTTGCACTTTGGGGAAGTAGAGATTTTTTCTTGTCTTTACTCTGTTAGTTTCTGACTAGTCAATCAAAGCTTAAACTGAAATAAAACCTTATGTTGCCTAAATTTTCATAACTTTGTTGCTCTTTTTTTAAATGTTTCTAAGTTTCTCTTACTGTAAGTGGGATGGGTTATATTATTTGGCATGCAGATTTGTGCTTATTATCTACCCAGATTATTGTTCAGATGTACTGTATCGACTTTTCAAGAGACTTTGTCCATATTTTGATGTCTGCAGGTTGAAAGGTATGGGCACTGCAGTAGGATCTGTGTACCTTTCAAACAGCAGACATCGAAAGTAGGAATAAAGGCCCTTGAAAAATAGAACATCCAACCAAAAATCTGGACAGCTTATCAGCATAAACTTTAAATACCAAATAGCACATAACTGTTCCCTCTTCCAGTAGGAATGTGGAACACTACTCAGAAACATGTTAAAAAACCTACGTGGTAAAAGTATGGAAACATATAAGCACATTATCAAAGAGACAATGTAAAATCTGAAGACTTTAATGAACTGTTTTGCAAAATTCTACCATACACCGTCATTTATTTTTGCTTTAAAAAAGAAGATGCAAGGCATGTGTACATTTTATTTAAATTATTGGTGCCACTAATATGTTGGTTATCTAATGTGGTATTCTGTTTACTAGACAACCTCTAAAATCAGATATGATGAGGGGGAATTCAGAAAAGTGTGTAGAGGGATAAATAATGCCCAAAAAAGAGGGACATACCTCCAAAATTAAGCAGATCATGCTACTTACCCCAGTTGACTTCTTTAAGAAGGTTATTGAAGCAATGCATGAGGGTAGATCAGTACACCCCTGCATATCTAGTCCTTGCAAAGGTGCTCAATGCCATCTTATACTCAGGTGTCATAGATAAATTACCCCAGCTAAATGTTAATTCCTATGTACCTCAATGGATAGCAAACCGATCGCAAACAGTACCCAGGAAATTAGGATGGGCTGCTCTTCCTCCTGCAAAAGACCTACCAGGAATGCCAAACCTCAGGGTTCAGCCCTCAGGCCACTCCTCATTGTCATTTACTTTACAGAGGTCAAGGCTACTCTTAAGGGTTTAAGGCCAACAAAATTTGCAGATCACTGTAAACTTGTTGCCATCATAAACTTACCAGGGAACACACTTCAAGATGGTCTTTCCCAAACCAATTGCTGGTATCAAAACCATGCACTAAGACCAAATGCCAAGGAATGTATAACGGTATCCTTTGGCAAGTGAGAATTCCCTTGTAACTTTCACATTGACAACACACCCCTAAAAACTGAGCCAATAGTTAGGGACCTGGGAACCTATGTAGACAATGAAATGTCCTTTGATCATCATATATCCACTATTGTAAGAAAGTCCTTTTTGATTGCACAGCTTATTATTAAGGGTATGTCATCTAGGTCCAGGGATGTTAGCACTCCACTGTATTCCACACTCATCGAGCTGATCATTCAGTATAGTGCCCCTTCAGTGTGTACCTGTCCACACACGTGACACAACATGAATACCCACAATGCTTTCTCAGTAAAAAAATCAAGTGCATAAATCATAAAAACTATACGAACTGTCCCAAAGACTTGTCCCTCTTCTTTGTATCATACAAGCTACTGAGAGGTGATCTCCACCTCATGTATAGATTCTCAGCAGACCCTATCCTGTCAGACCTATTGCACATTCACAAGTCCAGTGGGGGCATAGACAATGTCTCAAGGGATCTTGATCTCTTTTGTAATAGAAATTAAACATGTTGAAAGGATAGATACATGTCACATAGAATACCACTTACTTGGAATCTTCTTCCTCTCTGTATAAAGAAAAAGTATTTCTTTTACACTCTTCAAACGTAATCTGGGTGAATGGATGGCAACCACAAATTTACCCATGGTTTAGCAGCCCAGTTATTCATAGATATGGGCAACATGTAAATGCTCTGCTAATCTCACAGTTATTTGTACTTAAATTATAAGGACCAAAAACTTCATGGGCGTGTATGGCTAAGCTTCTAAAGATCGTCACAGATGACTAGACTAGCAAGTACCTCTGAACCTATAAACTTACTATGGTGAATGAAACCATAATCAAAAATATGCTGCAGTTGTGAATATAAAAACAAATAAGGACGACAATATGAGATTTTTGCAACACTGATATATGCATATATAAAATGAGTTCATGTTGTAACAACTTAATAAGGCACATTTGCAATAATCAGAATTCCTTAACATGTATTCCTAGGTTGAAAAGGAATATCTCCAACTCATTGACATCCTGGCCAGTGACCACATGCCCTGATATCTAGTCATATATCCCAGAGCTGTACTACCCCCTCCCAAAATGGCAGTGTGCATGCCTCTCGACAGCAGTACCATTGCACATCACTTATATATGCACATGATAATTCCTACACACAACTCATTCTAGGAGAGACAACACAACTATAGTGAGTGTGTATATATTACAATGCTTTGGGTGCAAACAAGTAAACATGCATAAAGAGACCATACAAAGTAGACCACATGCCCCAAACACAGCCACTGTGGTCATGCCTTCATGCCTCATTTAAAAAACAAAACCAAAAACAGACAATGTAATGAAAATAATGAAAATATACAGTACACATAAAACATAAACTCACCACTGTTACATCTGTAATTATTCAGTGCACAAACCCTCTCCACCATTGTTTCTCTATACCCAATCTCAACAAATCTTCACCATCCATACTCAGACAGCATAATCCTCCAACCATAAATCGCAGTGCAATATATAAAAAGACTACTAACACCCACCCATTTCATAACTTCCTCAGTACATTGTATAATACTGCCTTTTTGGTGCCAAACACAGCTTCTGGTTTGGCTGCAGCACCTCCACTGCCCTTTGGACCTTTACAGACAACATCCTCCTTGCTATGGACAATGTTCTTCTAACTGGGGCCATCTTGACTGACATATATAGGATCTTCAGTGTGGTTGACCTTAACATCCTGCTTGACTACCTCATTCAATCTGGTATCAGGCTTGATCCCATCCCATGGTTCCAAAGTCATCTTTCAAATTGTTACTTCTCAGTGTAATAACAGAACAGCAGCTCAGTTTCAACCCCCTCCTTAAAACTCTGCTCTTGCTCCCATTCTTTTCTCAGTTTATATCACCAAACTCACACTTTATCTCCCCTACCTTCCTAGTCTACTATAGGCATATGACACTGTGTTATTGCATTCCAATAATTCAATACCACCCATACAACAGCAGCTGGAAGCAGACTTCCTCTTCTTCATACAAAGGCTTAACAACAATAAACTATTACTCACCTCCTCCTAAATGAAAACAATGCTATTTGGAAGTAGTTCAAAATGCTGGTAAATCTTACTACTCTGCCAGTCTGCACCCACCTTAACACTCCCATCTCCTTCAAATACTTAGAAATCTGGCTTGACCCCCTTACTAAACAGGCATCTCCATCTTGACACCACACAGAAAAAGACTGACTCCCTTCTCTTCTGGACCATTAACCCCCCCCCCCCAGTTTCTCACCTGACCAACTAGAATGTTATAGGTAAAGACATTTCCATTAGCCCAACTGGAGTATGGTTTCCCACTGATTGTGGCAGCATTAGCAAAAGAAATGCCTCCACATTTGAATAATTTCTAACTCTATCTGTTGTTTCATTACTCTTTCCCAACAAATGAACTTCACTGCCTGACTCGTGTTTAAAGTAGCACTATCTGATTTCTAAAATAATTTTCTTGCTAGAGGAATTGTTTACATTTTAGTGCTGTGTAAGTCACATGTTCACACAGAGGCAGGGTTCTCAGAGAAGCTTGTTAGCATACTGCAGGTCAGATTTCACAAACTTTAGTGGGGGAGGGTTATTATAGGAAGTGATAAGAGTTTACACTGTGTCCTCTTATATTTTCTTTCCCACGCCCATAGGCTATTAGGTTAGTGGACTGACTGGTTTAGCTTCAGAGACAGATGTTATCAGCTCACATTCAGATCTGCACCCTTTGCAGCAGTGAAATTACATCTTCATTAGTATGTGCTTGTTTTTGTAAAACTTTGTGGAATGATTATCCCAGCCTAGGCAATTGCATCTTCATTTGTTTGCTTTTGTTTTATGTTTGTTGCTACATGCCTTTTCCCCTTCATTGGTAATTATTTTATCATATGGTCTGCAATAGTGTTGTTTATTAGTGCATGTATTTATGTAGACATACCTTTAAATTCAGTTTCCCTCATTTCACAAGACAGCGTTAATCTTAAAAATGTTTCAATAAAAATGTCAGACAATTTTGAAACTGAATCTTGTTACTGTGCTAAAAGTATTTTCCCACTAGCTGACACCCTTCAGAAATCACAGAGTAATTGTAGAATACTGATTTTTTCCAACTGAATTTATTTTCTTGTTAATTCCCTGCATTGTGGTAAAATGTTTGGAGCTTTCATACCTTTCCTGAATATTTGACTGCAGTAGAGTTACACTGATTACCATTTGAAAGTTGAGGCAACTGTAGTTTCTATATTGTACATGCACAATTATGCATGCAATATATAATCTAAGTTTATATTCATGTGGTTGTAAAACCACAGCCTTACTATGTCTTACTGACAGGCTTGTAATTCAAGGCATTCTTGAATGTCTGTCAAATTTGTATATGTTGGGTATGCTATATTGCATGTATTTTATTACAACTATGTATGTAGTGCACATAATTGTTCTAGTGGTGACTTCACTGTTAGAATTGGAATTCTCATATTTTTTCTCAACAGGACTTCTGTTGTGATTTAGATGGCTGTGTTGACTAGACCCTTATCAAGATGGAAATACATAATAATTTAAATAAATAAATGTATGTGTCATTATCCCGAGGATTAAATAAACTCTTTGTGGGATTTGTGCAGCGCCTACAAGGAGTGTTTTTTCATAAGCGAAGTTGCTCATTGTGTGGCATTACACCATGTATATTAATGAAGCACTGCATGCGTAAGTAAGATTAGGCTTGCATCAATATTGCTGGCTGTGAAACCTCTAATATGAATGTGGATCATACCTCCCAATGTTTCAGTGGAAGAAATCTGGAAAAGACTAAAATAATCGGTGGACAAAGGTCCAAAATAGGGACAGATTTACAACATTGTTCTTATAAGCTTAGAAAGTAGCTAGAATAATAGGGTTTGTATTAGCATGCATTTCTCAAGGATATAAAATATGAAACTCAAATGTATGTCATTATGTATAGACATCAATCTTCAGTGATTTTCCAGAAAACCACAAATTTTAAAAGGAACAGCCCAAAAATATGATGCAAATTGGACATTCTGAAAAATCTGAACAGTTGGGAGGTATGATGTGGATAGCATTTCTGTATAAGGTTGCTGGCCACAGTTGGTAGGACAACATGGTAGTTGCTTTTCCCTTCCTTGAGTTTTATTCATTAAAAATTGTTTGGGGCACTGCCTTAGGCTGCTTTTACTCATTCCAAATATGCCTCCATTTTTTTTTTCTTTTTGGGGCCAGTGTTCGTGCAATGCACCACTTAGCCCAAACGTGTTTGGCTCTGCTCATCTGGTTTGCTTAAAGAGCAGCAGAACACAAACTGCACAAATGGACCACCCAGGTTATAGACAGGACCCAGATAGTCACAAACATAAACCAGCTGCAATCAATTAATACTATTGGTCATTGTGCAAACACGTTAAGTAGAGTTGCTCTGCAATTAACAGGGAGGTCTTTACAATGAATACTAAGATAGAGAATATCATGTCACTAATTCTGTGGCAGCAAGTGTTAAATGTAGGTGTGGAGTGTAGATGGTCTGGGGTTCTAGTACAGGGTATACAAATTGTGTTTTACTGTTGTGACATTGCATATTATAGCAATGAAGTGCAACATACACAGTTGTTTTCTCAACCTTCTTGTGACAACAGCTGTAAGTGTAGGACAACTGTTTACACAGTCCATTTGACTAGCACATTTACACAAGTAGCTATATGACAAATAACCTTGAAATTGCATTACTTGTCACTGTTGCGCATTGCTTACCATTGCTCAAACACATTATCTACCAGTGTGCGCCCTCAACTACCATTTTTGCCTGATGGTTAGTGATGTGCAACTTTTTTAAATGTTTTAAACCAAAATGTGTGCACTCTCAATTAGTGCAATATGTGTAATTGGCAGGACACCATCAGGATACAAAATGAAATTGGTGGGAAATGCTCATTCTACATTGAGCTTGAGCTATGGTAGACATGCAATCTAGACAGAGCAAACTGCAAACCAGGGTAGTTCAAAAGTATGGACACTACACCTGGAGCCACAATTCACAATAAAAAGGTTGTTTTAATATTGAAATGCTGATGAAAACAAGTAAAATATAAACACTTTTGTTTTCTTAATGAAAACTTCTTCAGATAAAACCATGTTTGAAAAATTGAGTGCATCTATACACTGATCTAGGATACATGAATGCCAAGACCCCAGCAATGTCATATTTCCTTTGGGAGGATTTAAAGAGGATTTTTAGAAGATTTAAAGGGCCATACAGGTAGAAAACTGACATGAATTACAACAGATTTAAGTTAGTTTATACATGTGCTTCTGATCCTTTACATACTAATAATGTACTGGCAACATATAGCAGCCATCACCTTTCCAAAGATTTCAGTTTTAAAATACAGGTGATGGATGTTTGGTCATTCAAACCAGGCCAGTTCATAGCATTAAGTTTCAATTGCCAGTGAACTTCAAGTTTATCCAGATTGCGTGTCCATGGGCCCCCTCTATCTGACAAGACAAATTGTTCTAAAATAGAAAATTTAAAGGTGTGGTCAGGGAATTCCATGGTATGTTTGGAAAGAGCATTAGTATCCTTTTTAGTTCTAATATCATAAGTGTACTCACAAATTCCATCATGTAGATGTCTTTCTGTCTTACCAACATAAAACCCTTCACAGTGTTGACATTGAGCACAATAAAAGACTTTAGTAGAATTATAATTAAAATATTTTTGGGTCTAAACTGTACACCATTAATGACAAACAAATTACCAGTTAAAATATACTTGCAATACGGGCAGCAGCCACATTTTTCCATCCCAAAGTACTTACATTGTTGTACTGATTTCTTCTGAAATAAACCTTTGAGGTTTTTCCCCTTCTTATAAGCAATGCTTGGAGCCAAACCTACATGTCCTTTAACGTGTTTGTCATTTGTCAAAATATTCCAGTTTTTAGTAAGTATGCTTCTAATATGGTAGCTGTCCAGATTAAATCCTGTAATAAAGGAATTCTTATAGTTATCGGTCCTGTTGGTGATATGTGTGGATGTTTGTGTACCCATAACCGATGGACTAATATTATCTTGCACTGTTGCCCCAAGGATGAGTACGAAGTGTTGCCTTTCATGTTTATTCGTGACCTTGATAATTAATTCATTAATAAAAGAAAATGGATATCCATGTTTTGAAAACATGTCCCTTAACAGGTTGCATTCATCCCAAAACCTTTCCTCATCTATGATCATTCATGCAGCATGGACAAATTGACCTTTAACAACCGCTCTCTTCTAAACTTGGGATGCACATTTGAGTGGTGGAGAAATTTGTTTGAGTAGGTTTTTTCTGGTAAATTTCAGAAGTAAACATTTTGTTGATATTGTCCTTTTTGAGCCAGTCATCTAGATATGCTATATGGGTATCATGGACTTGGTGGGTGAATTGGAGAAATTCTGTGCTGTTGATGAATTCCAGGAAATGGGGAATGATGTCAACATCTCCATCCCACAAAGTAAATATATCATCCAGGTACCTGGTGTAGAATTTTCATGAACTATAGAAAGTGGTCTCAAAAAGAAAATTTTCTCCCACTGTGTCATGATTACATTGGCAAATAGACACCCACATACTGAGCCCATGGCTATGCCTTTTGTCTGTAAAAAAAATCTCTCTTTCAAAAGTAAAGAAATTATTTTTCAGCATCAGTTCCGTAAGATTTTCATACACATGTATGATATCCTGTTGTAGTCCTTTGTCAGCTAAAAATTCACAAAACCATTCTAGGCCGACATGATGTGGAATGATGGAATATAATTTTTTTCCATCAATTGTTATAAATACATATGATTAATGTTAGGGAATGTGATTAATTTTATCCCATTAACCATGACAGATGTGTGGTTTAGCCATGACCAATTCTTTGACCTTGATGTCTAAAAATGTTGCTAGTGGATGAGTGATGGATCCTCTGGCATCTACAGTTGGACAAACTGGTGGTTGTTCAATACTCTTTTGGAGTTTAGGAACTCCAAAAATGTTTTTTATAGTTGGTTGGCTTACATTTAAGAAATTATAGTCATTGATTGAGATCTGCTTATCAATAAATAAGTCCATGATGTTGGCTATAATTTTCCTGTAAGCAGAATTAAGTTCATTAATTGAGGACTTTATGTTAAGTGTTATCATCTAAAACTTCTTTCATTTTATTGCAATAATCAACCGTATTCATAATAATAAGGCCACCCCTTCATCCTTAGTTATGTTATTATGCTTTGGGGTACCTTTATATTCTGGTTTTGCTTCCCTGGCCAAGTAGTTGTGGATATCCAGTTCACAGATCCTCTTGAAGCATTGAATAACAGGATGGATGGGAGGATTAAACATATTAGATATATGTAGGGGGTTAAGTGCTCCATTACAATTTTAAATAATAAGTTGAAGTTTAACTTCCTAACACAGAGTTTCAACTCAGTCAGGACAGAAGCCACATCTGTTACCTTATGTGGTTTGAATGTCATACCCTTTGCAAATAAATAGCATCACCCATGATATTGACTATGAACAACATAAAAGTAAATACAGACGTATATTTAACAGTATTGATGAACATGTGAACACCATTAGAGACCAGAAAATTAAAGAGCTCACAAGGGATAAAAAGGAGTATGCTAACAACCAAGCATACCCCCTCCCCCTCCTTCACAAGGATGGGGAAAAACATAATTTTTATATACCTCTCATAATAGCAATAATGGAGAATCTAATAGTGAGTCTCCAAATCAAGTGGGCTCATCCAGTCTGGCTTATTTTTAGAGAAAGAACCTTTCCTCCCACTCAGACGATCAGAGTGGTTGAGGGCATGGGAACACCTCCCACCTGACCAAAGGCAGGACACATCATGGAGACAACCCCCACAGAGAGGTGCTGGGAGGGGCAGGAGAAGATGGAACAGAGGGAGATTTTAACAACTGCACCCCATATTCTCACTGACAATATGGTCAATCAGAGGGTTGGTGTTGTTTTACCACCTTGCAATATTGTATGTAATTCAACAGGCAATTTCAAAGTGTACAACTATTCTACATGTGTTTTGGATGGACAGTGTTGCAATTTATTTGCAAAGGGTATGACATTCATGCCACATAAGGTAACAGATGTGGCTTCTGTCCTGACAGAGTTGAAACTCTATGTTAGGAAGTTAAACCTCAACTTATTATTTCAAATTTATAATTGGAGCGCATAATCTCCTACATAAAGCTAGTACTTTTAATCCTCCATCCTGTTATTCAATGCTTTGAGAGGATCTGCAAACTGGATATCTACAACTACTTGGCCAGGGAAGCAAAACCAGAATATAAAGGTACCCCAAATAATAACAACATAACTAAGGCTGAAAGAAAACTTATTCATAGTTTTCAAAACATCAGGAAATTAGGATAATGCAACCTGATAAGGGGGTGGCCTAATTCTTATGAATATGGTCGATTATTGCAATAAAATGAAAGAAGTTTTAGACAATGACACTTACATAAAGTCCTCAATTAATTAACTTAAATCTGCTTACAGTAGAATTAGATCCAACATCATGGACATATTTATTGATAAGAAGATCTCAATCGATGACTATAGCTTCTTAAATGTAAGCACACCAATTATACCAACCATTTTTGGGGTTCCTAAACTTCATATAAGTATTGAACAACCACCACTTCTGCCAATTGTAGATGCCAGAGGATCCGTCACTCATCCTCTAGCAAAATTTTTAGACATCAAGATCAAAGAATTTGTCATGGATGAACCATATCTCTGTTGTGATTTATGAGATTTTTTGAATAAAATGAATCACATTCCCTACCATGAATCATATGTTTTTATAACAATTGATATAAAAGATATATATTCTATCATTCTACATCATGTTGGCCTAGAATAGTTTTGTGGATTTTTAGCTGACAAAGGACTACAACAAGACATCATAAACATGTATGAAAATCTTCTGGAGCTGGTGCTGAAAAATAATTTCATTATTTTTGAAAAGGAGATTTTTTTACAGACAAAAGTAGTAGCCATGGGTTCAGCATGCATGGGTCTATTTGTCAATGCAGTTATGATACAGTGGGAGAAAAAGGTTGTTTCTGAGTACATTTTCTATATTTCATTCAAATTCTACACCAGGTACCTGGATGACATATTTATTTTGTGGGAAGGAGATGCTGACATCATTCCCCATTTTCTGGAATTCATCAACAACACAGACTTTCTCCAATTCACCCACCATAGCATATCTCAAAAGGGACAATATCAATAAAAGATTTACTTCTGAAATTTACTGGAAAGAAACCTACTCTAACAAATTTCTCCACTACACATGTGCGCATCCTCAAGTGTAGAAGAGAGCAGTCATCAAAGGCCAGTTCTTCAGTGCTGCCTGAATTATCACAGATGAGGAAAGATTTTGGGATGAATGCAATGTGTTAGGGGACATGTTTTCAAAACATGGATACCCACTTTCTTTTATTAATGAATTAATGATCAAGGTCATGAATAAACATGAAAGGAAGCACTTTGTACCCATCCTTGGGTGAACAGTGCAAGATCATATTAGTCCATCAGTTATGGGTACACAAACATCCACACATATCGCTAACAGGACCGATAATTATAAGAATTCCTTTATTACAGTATTTTATCTTGACAGCTACCATATTAGAAGCATACTTACTAAAAATTAGAACATTTTCGCAAATGAAAAACACTTTAGAGAACATGTAGGTTTGTCTCCAATGGTTGTTTATAAGAAGGGGCAAAACCTTAAAGCGTTATTTGAGAAGTAATCAGTACAACAATCAAAGCACTTTGGGATTGTGAAATGTGGCTGCTGTCCTATTGCAAGTATATTTTAACTGGTAATTTGTTTGTCATTAATGGTGTGCAGTTTAGACCCAAACATATTTTAATTATAATTCTACTAAAGTCATTTATTGTGCTCAATGCCAAATCTGTGAAGGGTTTTATGTTGGTATGACAGAAATACATCTGCATGACAGAATTTATGAGTATACCTATGATATTAGAACTAAAAAGGATGCCAGTGCTCTTTCCAAACATATCATGGAATTCCCTGACCATACCTTTAAATTTTTCATTTTAGAACAATTTGTCCTGTCAGATATAGGGGTCCCATGGGCACTCAATCTGGAAAAATGTGAACTTTGTTGGCAATTGAAGCTTAATGCCATGAACCAGCCTGGTTTGAATGACCAAATATCCATCACCTGTATTTTAAAACTGAAATATTTAGAAAGGTGATGGCTGCAATGTGTTGCCAGTACATTATTAGTATGTAGAAATTCAGAAGCACATGTATAAATTAACTTTAATCTGTTGTAATTCATGTCAGTTTTCTACTTGCATGGCCCTTTAAATCTTTTAAAAATCCTCTTTAAATCCTCCCAAAGGAAGAATGACATCACTGAGGGTTGGTGTTCATGTGATCTAGATTGGTGTATATATAGACTCAATTTTTCGAACATGATTTTATCTGAAGGACTCTTCATTATGAAGATGAAAGCGTTTATCTTTTATTTATTTTTAAAAGCATTTCTATATTAAAGCAACCTTTTCATCATGAATTGTGGCTGCAGGTGTACTGTGTCCATACTTTTCAACTGGTATGGTAGACATGTCTGGTGTTGCTGGTGAGGGAGTGCATTTCCAAGTAGATATGTGAGGTATTCAGGAGTCCAAAGTGTTTATTGGACTCCTAGTTAAGGAGGATGGTCCCTGGTTGCTGCAGAACTGTTCAGGCTCAGAATACAAGTCTGAAGCCTGGAATAATATTGACAGGACTTTGGCCAAAGCTACAGACATCTTCTATTTGGTGAGCAATGCATACATTATTTTGATGATGTCCAGAGGTGGAAATGACCATTGGATCGGGGAATTTAGTACGGTGACATGCCACAGATGTGTAGGTATCAAATTCAGTGAGTAATTGTAAGAGTTAAAAGCTGAATATAGTGAAGACTGGTATTTATAATGGTATTCTGTTCTGTTCTGTTTTTTCCACACCTGCCATGGAGCGTGCCCCAAATGTTAGGTCCCATGCCACATGTTTGTTAAAGATGCAAGAAGCATGTGGTATGTATGCATCAGAACCGTACTGTTCTAAACTGTAATTTAATAATAATAATAATAATAATAATTTAGTAGCATTAAAAGTTAAGGATGGCTTAGTTGGTATTTAATACAGTTGTATCAAACTGAGCATGCAGATCTCAACTGTAAAATAATAAATCCATGCTGTAGTCTGTATCACAAAACAACAGTTCCATATTCTCAAATAACAAGAGAGCATGGATCTCTAATCTGTAAAAGGAAAGTATGCATGCAGTAGTCTGTATGACAAAATGATAGTACAGTATTAGAGAGTAGTCAGCGGTTGTGGGTTCAAAAACCACACTTCCCAAATATACAATACTGTTAGATTTTCATTATTATTGCAATGTAACTTCGGACCTCTATACTAGTAGCACAAATGGCTTACAGTAAACTGTAATCGGTATAACTGGAACACACATATGTAAAATGTATACACACATCAAGGATTGATTGCTGCAATCTGTACTATAGTGTCCCCCTGTTATGAACTAAGCAGTCTTAAAAGTTATGAAGAAAATGGTTAGGAGTTTGTAGTGTTAAAAGTAAAGGTAACAGAATAGAGTCAAATAATTGTATTAGTGTTTTGTATGTCACATATGAGGCTACTAATGTTCTCCCTTTTTTCTCGCACCCCAAACCTTATCTTCTTTTTTTTAATTTGTTGTTTTTTTCCCCACAGCATAGCGAGGTAGACCTGTATCTTAGGATCCTTTTGCCCCCACTCTACCGGTTACAGCACTGTTGCCCAGCATATCTGGTGCATGATCTGGCAGCACACCCTCTGCTGCCCCTGCACTACCTTGCCCCTTAAGTAGTTCTGTCCTTAGGATAAGCCTGTGGCTCCTCTGGGAGAGGTGGCATAGGTAGTGACTTTATCACCTGAGAAGAACTGCCAGGGATGGTGCATAGGATTGTGTGCCACACTGGGTGCATGCCTATGCTGGATGGAGTGTCTGCTCTCCATCTTGGTTCAGAATACCCATAAGAGATGCAGACATCAGGCACTGCAGCCAGCAGCACAGTGAGGTGACAGTGATGACAGTCCACTGGGTTAGGACTCAATTCTTACTGTCACCCAGCTTAACATGCATGGGACCTCAATTTCCCCATCCTCTCCCCAACCATGGTATTCACCCACCACTTGTTTCCTTCACTATCCCTGTCTCTTGTCTTGTTTGTCTTGTCTGTCTATAATTGCTTCTTCACCTCCCCAACTTGCCTCACCCAGACATTCCTACATCCCTTCCTAACATTCCTCTTTCTCTAAAGAAAAAAAAATGGGCACCTGTCCCACAAAAATTCTCCCATACATAGCTCTCAATTTCACAAACTTGTCTTCATGACACACTTGATTCATTCTAATTGGTTATACAATATGATTGTGTTGTGATCTGGATGTCAACTCTCACTCCAATGCACCTTCAGAAAGCAGGATGAGTACCTTATCCATCTTTTCAACACAAACAGCTTTACAGCAAAGAAATGAAGTAATTCCTCATACAACCAAGTGCAACTGAATATACACTGATAGAGGTTCATAGGCTGGTACTAGGCTATCGGCCCAAGGGCCTATACAAGCCTAACCATAACAATTCCCTGGCTATTTCTTCCTACAATATTTACTTCCCTGGACCCCTGTCTAGCAGGGCAACTGATGTGAACCCTGGGGTGAGCTTCCTATCTCCTATCCAATCGTCAAGGTTCCTTTTGAAGAGGGCCAAAAAGATGCTCTGCTTGATATGTATGGGCAGTCTATTTCAGAGTCTGGGGAGTCTCTGGGTTAGGAACCTATCCCTCCAGCATGTTTTGTTCATTGTGATGACAAGGTATAGATCCCTGGAGAGTGTGACTTTGAGGGATTGGGATTTCTTTAAATGTAGCATGTCCAACAGCTGTGGGTTTGACATGGCCTTGTATGTTAAGCAGAGATCACCTCTGAGTAGACAATATGGACAGAGTATAGCTGGAGTTTTTTTAGATGGTCAGCATAGGGCATCTGCTTTAGGCTTGTGATTCTTTTAGTGAGGTATTTCTGTGGTCTTTCCAGTTGTTGCAGTTGTCTTGAGAGGTACCAAACAGGGCATGGTATTCTATAATGGCTCTAATGAGGGATGAGTACAGTGGGACAATGACCTCCTTTTTTCTGGATGAAAAGCCCTTAGTGATGAGGTGTGTATAGAAGGATTTCCTGACTGTTGTGGTGATGTAGTTGTTGAAGGTGAGGCCACTGTCTACCTGTGTCCCTAAGTCTCTTATCACATTTTCAGTGTTTAGTGTATTGCCACCTATGTGGTAATTCATGGGTACATGTTTTTTCCCAAAGGGGATAAATATACATTTCTTGGCATTGAGCTTGAGCCCATGGCTCTGGCACCAAACATCTGTTTCTGTAAGGCCCCTTTGTAGAATATCCACATAATTTGGGGATTTAATAATGGCTCCCACCTTACAGTCATCTGCAGATATCAAGGCATAAACTGTTATTTGTACATTTATTATAGTTAATATTATTTGGATGCAGTGTACTTATTTTTCACACAAGCTGTTATGATTTGAAATTATTAAGCTCTGTCTTACCTTTCTGTGTTTCTTGGTCATTCATCAGTTATCTGACCAGTACTCAGAGATATGCAGTGTGTAAGCCAGTCTATATAATGTATCTTAAAATGTGTGAGGATATTAATATGGTATGCAGTTGCCATCAAATGAAAGCCGGGTTGGAGGGCACAAACAAGCAGAGACTGCTCTTTTGGCGGAGAAGCAAAAGTGAGTTACTTTTATGGCATATGCAAGGGCACACTGTTCTTTTGAGGGTGGACCCAGGCTGAGCTACTATCATGGCACAAACAAGGATACATTGCTCTTGTTAGTGTCCTTGTTTTGCATCCTGCCTGTTTGATCTTGTGACGGTTGTGAAGTTGGAAGCTGCAACGTGTCTCATTACTTTCTAACGTCTCTCTCTTATGATTTGCCATTACAAAAGCATGCAATGATTATCACTACTTTGGAGAAGTATGAATGTGTGAATCTTTGATGTCCGAGGCCTACTACTTGCTAATGGACACATACAAGTCAAATAACTCTCTGCTGTTACATGTTATGTTAATTTCTATACAAATCTCCCACCTTTAACTTGCATAGTCTACCAGTTGATGAAATACAAGGACATGCCATAACATTATTATACAACACAGCCACAGTGTTAGTTCAGGGTTGACTGTGATGCAAGCAGTACATAGCCAATAGGAGGTAAAGGCTCTGTCTCTGAGTTGATGCCAGCAGAGGTTGAAGAGTTTCTGTAGCATGTCCCTGTCTACTCTGTAGCACTCTACACTGTCCATGTTGTGTCTGTTGTGATAAGTTAAATGTGGCCTGGAAAATCTTCTCCATCTTGGCCTAGGCCTATTGGTAGCAGCAGCAGCAGCATTGCCTGCAGCCTGTAGCACATACAAATAGAATTTAGCAGCAGCAGCTCCTAACATTCTGTCTGTGTAGACTTTCTGTGTCTGTACTCCACTAATTTTGAAATCCACAGGAAAAACCAGCATGGAGTCTACACAGCTGCTTTATACATTTTTGAATAGCTTCACCAGATTGCTTGATTAGCATGCAATTCAGCTGCTCATGCTGTAATTAGCATCTCTGAAATACAGGCTAAGACACCTGCAATCCATTAATAAACTACTCCAGTATTAAAAGGCAAATGTGTAACTAGCCAGACTGATGGTAAGGACACTTGCTACTTGTTTGCAGGATTTCACAAGACAGACTTTCTTCCAAAGATATCTTTACAGAGGAATATTGAACTCCAGGAGGTATGGAGCCATTTTGTTACCTAGATAATGCATATGCTGGAATGGGTCCCTACTGGATCACCAAAGTTTCAAAACTTCAAACATCATACATCCGAGACCATATGATTGAAGTTTTGAAACTTCAAATGTTTTGAAGGGAGATTGCCGTACAAAGCGGAATGGGAAATTTACCATTTGCCTCACTGTAGTATGATTTCAGAGTTGGTATATTGAATTAGCAGCAGAATGGGGGGGGTGCAGTGGGGCTCCCCCCAAGCAAAAACATATATTTTTTTTAGTTTCAAAGTTTCAAAACTTCGATCATATGGTCTCGGCTGTATGATACTCAAAGTTTTGAAACTTCAGTGATCCAATAGAGACCCGCAGGAATATATTAAAATAACTTGAAACAAAGGCTTTTACACTTTTATCTGTATGCATTGGTTAGAAGTGTACTGGTGGCATGGCCATGTATGTCAAGCCATTTCAGAGGTACACATCATTGACAATGCATGAAAATAGAATGCTGTGTGATAAATGTACACATGTTTCAGGGACAGGACTTTGAAAGCACTTTTAGCATTTTAGCATTTCAAAGATGTTTTATTAGCAAAATGTTTCATTTTCCTGTTCTTTTATGGGTGGGGGAGCAAAGAAGAGTTACTGTTATGCTGCAAACTAGAATGGATTGTTTGTTTTTGGGGGCATAGTTGAGTTACTGCTATGGCACATACAATGATATGTTGCTCTTGCTATTCTCCTTGATTTGCATCCTGCCTGTTGTTAGTATTTCACATCTGTAGACTGTTTTATGTTTTTCCAGTGGGAACAACTGACTGTCTACCTTTACTGTTTTATTTGGAAACAGTTATTTGTAGCTATGTGATACTTATGTGTATTATCATTCTGTTGTCTTTTAGGACACAAACAATGTCAATGAGATGGAAAAACCCATTCAATGAAATGGAAAACAATATCTTATCTTCATTGACAGCCTCTAGCAACATGGGGCATTTCTGCTGGGAAGGGGTCGACCCAATATACAACAAAGGCTACAATTATGGCAGCATATTGTTGACAGCATCAGTTCTGTGGGTGGCCACAGCCAGACATATGAACAGGTATGCCACAGGGCTACTGACACAATTACCACTGCCCGGAGGCAAGCAGCTGCAGTTGCCCAAGACCAAAGGGTAACTGGAGGAAGGCCTGCTGCAGAATCATCTCTTACCCCCAATGAAGAGTTCCTGGCAAATATCTTTCAATGTGAGAGCTCAGAGAGGACCACAGCATGTCCTTGACATGGACATCACTCCTTCTCAGTCCAAGGAGGAGCTTCCAGGTAGTCTTTATGTGACCAGTTGAATACTGTAGTATAGTAAAACAATTGAAATAAAAGTTACTTATGTGTCATGTTTCTTTTTTTGGGGGGGAGGATTGAAGCTTGCTACAGTTACAACCTTAGTTTGGAGTTGTCAGTCTTACTGTTAAATGTGATGATGTTGCCCTTATCTCTCGCTTAACTAATTCCAGGACCATCAGGAGTCCAGAAACATATGCCTACTGCAGATGGTAAGCCAAATATATTTATGTCAATACTACAGATCAATTTAAAGAAATATCATAATGTGCCATTTTAGGCCTGTTGTATGTATTACTGTACTGTCTGTAATAGTGGCAGTACTGTTAGTTGTTTAACCTGTATTGCACCATAGTAGTGCAGGTATTAATGTATGCCTGCATTTTTTTCCTTTTTATTACAGGTGATCATGACAGTGGGAGTGTAGGCCATGTGCCACCTGATGTCAGTGTATCCGCAGACACTGATGATGCTGCTGGTGAAACTGAGACACAGTCTGAGGTGCAGAGGTTGAATCTGACACAGAGGATGACATCCAGCTCCCCCTTCATTTTCCCTGGACACAGCCAGTAGGCCTATGCCTACCCAGTCCACTGAGCCCACAGATATTGGACACATAAAGAGCAAGGACATTGATCAGAGAAGTGTGGCTACTGTGGCTTCAGTGCCTGTTGATGCTGGCTGTAGCCAAAGTGTGGATGAGTTGCCAGGCAGGTGGGCTGATAGGGGTGAGCAGAGGGAGCCTGCTGTCCCTCCTCCACCTGGTACAGGTTTCTATTCTCGTGTCACTCAACATATGTTTAGGGCTATTATGGAGACACATGCACATTTAGAAAGGTGCTCCAGACAAAAGCTCAGGGTTGTAGATGTGGCACAAACTGGCATGCATGACTGCCTCCACTGTGTTGCTGATTCACTGGATCAGATGAATGACATGTTGGAATGAGGGTTGTCTGTGAAGGACCGAGGGGTGTCTGCCATGGTACAAGCAGTGTCTGTGATGGAATGTCTGCTGGGAGGGGACCAGCATCCTCATGGGTGTAGGTCAGCCACAACATCTGCTGATAGCCAATGTGGCCATGCCAGCTCACACTCCCATAGTGGCAGTACTTCCACTAGTCCATTGGTGAGTGTGCTGTCCACACCCAGACATGGCAGGCCATGGGGTCATGGTTCTGGGCATGAAGAGAGCATGCCCAGCAGACAGCAGTCACATTCAAGTGGCAGCACTACATCTTACCTTGGGCATGCAGGTGTCAGTGCAACTCCTGGCAGAGGCAGTTCTCATGTTTTGGGGGTGACAATGATGAACTGCCAACTCTACCCATGCACAGCTCATACCTATCCGACATACCAAGACATAGAGCTAGCACTGAGCTTGGTTGTATTCATGCAGACTCTCACACACCACTTTTACATGGAGGACCCCTACAGACACACACAACATTTACATGGTTCAGCCTGCCTGCTTTTCTTTCTTACACATATTCACTGACCTTTTGTGTCAGCCTAGGCTACCTATCCTCCCACACAGAACACCCTGTGCAAATGATGATAACTGTGCCATATCCATGTTTTCTCTCTTCTGAATTCAGGGATACAAAAGCTTTGTGTCTGATGCACAGGGTGCATAGTTACATTAGTGCTTAGTATATCTGTATTTGTGTTGCTGAACTGATATTAGTATCAGTCACTTATATTTGCCTTGCCATGTTATACAGTGGATAGTATCATCATGTCAGTACTTTCTAGTGTATTCTCTTTTAAGAGTTGTGAAATCAGGACCTGCAATGTGCCTCATTACTTTCAAACTTTTCTCTTTAATGATTTTCCATAATCTACGTATGGTGCTCAACATAAGTCATGCCATCACATTCAGATCTCAGGATTGTATGACAGCACTGTAGTCAAATATCATCAGAAAAGTAATACAGTAGAATGCTGTCTTTTACGTGAACCTCACTGGACACATGTAGCAGCTGGACAGGACACAGGACTTTCTCATCAAGATAACACAGGGCCTGCTAACCATACCATGATGTATGTGGATAGATTAAAAGACATGTCACTGTAATCTGTCTGGTTTTGGATGAGGTGACATCTGCCTGGGCTCCAGGCCTTCGTCTGATCAGGCCCTGGTGAATGACTGCATATGCAATAATCTGATATAGTCAGTGACATCAGCATTGTCTATTGAGCATATGGTAATAACAGTGGTCCACATGCTGGTGTAAAATGCTGCTGGTAATGTCAAGTAACAGCTCACATGCACCCAGTTGACTGCAGTGAGAATAGAACCACTACTTATCTAAGTACATATACTACCGAACACAGTACATTATGCTAGCACCACAGCACAAGTCTGACTTTTACATGGCTGCAGGTCAACTTATAGTGGACGACATCAGCAGGCCATGTGGGAGACAAAGTTTGTGAGGATTGCATAAAATGGATGTGAAGGCTTGTGCAAGTATAAAAATACTGGCAGGCCATGTCATTTGAGAAGTAACTGTAGGATAGCATGTCTACTCTGCTTAGTAGAGATGCACACACACAAACCAAGTTGGCTGCAGTGAGAACAGAACCCTACCTAAGTGCAAAGACTACAGAACACAGTACTGTATGCAAGCACCACAGCACAAGTCTGACTTTTACATAGCTGCAGGTCAAGTTATAGTGGATAACATCAACAGTGCAGGTTGGAGAGAAGAAGATGGAAGGCCTGAGTGAAATCAATCTGTAGGCAGGTGCAAGTATCAAAATACTATCAATTTATGAGACTGGGGTGGTAACTGCAGGATACACAGTTGCTCCTTTGGTTAGACAAACACACACACACACACACACACACACACACACACACACACACACACACACACACACACACACACACTCACACACACACACTTGACTTTAGTGAGAACAGAACCCCTACCTTTACACAGACTACAAAACTCAGTACTTTATGCAAGCACCACTGCACAAGTCTGACTTTTACATGGTTGCAGGTGAACTTATAGTAGATGACATCAGCAGGCCATGTGGGGGGAACAAGTTGGGAGGCCTGCATAGACACACAGATTCAAAGTTAATATGAGGCCAGTAGCCTAACAGCACTAGGGTGTGTAGAAGCCTAGCTGTGTAAAAACATAACTACCCTTATTAAACATACTTGGATGTTTGGGTTTGGCAGAGGAAGGCTGTCAGCACCACCAACTGGCCTTGTCCATGAGGACGCACACAACATTATATATTACACACTGTAGTGTGGTTGATATATGTGTGTAAAAAATACTGAGACCTCAGATTGTATTACTTGGTGGGGTGGGGGCAACACATGTATGTATTGTGAATATATGACATACTTAGAATGTACCCGCAGTTTGCAATGTTTCCACATGTACTTTTATGTCATGCAAAGGAAATGGACAATAAACACAAATAAGCATCATATATAAACTGCATAGTGCAGTGAGCAGTGGATTCGCACAATGGTTAACAAAGTGTACATGTATGTGAGTTATACCTGTTTGCAAGTAGGAGAGCAGTGCACAAATGCAAGCCACACTGCTAACATCTGACAAGCAGAATGCAACAGTGGCAAGCAATTGCTTGTATAGGCAGATGTGGATGTGTTTTTTGCAAAAGTTAAAGCCATGCTGGTCCAGATAGCAGGAATACATTTACAGGACTGTAGTACACATTATACCTGCAGTCATACATTGGATGATAAAGGTAATAATACACAGATTATTCCATCAGTAAAAGTAATACTGTATGGAATATGCTGTATTCAAAGCCAGGACAGTATTATGGCAGTCCTACACTTACACCTGTTGCTACAAGAATGTTCAGGAAACAGTTGTCTGTGTTGCACTTCATTGTTGTAAACTGCAATGCTACAACAGTAAAACAAAGGCTGCACACTCTTACTAGAACCCATTACCATCTGTATTCAAGGCCAGTTTTTCACGATGGCCAATGGCATTCATTGAATGTATCTGGTTTATATTTTGGGCTGTCTGCTTCCTAGGTGGACCACTGCACTTCATGCAAACCAGATAAACACAGCCAAACCTGAAATGTATTTATTCCCTGCTTCTAATGTTTGCACTATGCAGAGCATCAAGCAAAAAATGCAATTAAAAACAGGAAGAATAAGACATATACTTACAGAATAAGACATATAAAACTTAGTAATGGACACATATAAGCAAAATAAATGTCTGCTGTCACATGTTAAGGTACTTTCTGTACAAATCCACCACTAATTACTTGATTACTGCACCAAGTTAAAAAATACAAGTATATGGCATAATATTATTAAAGAATACATTCTAGGTTCAGGACTTACCTTGCAAATGCAGCAGTTGCCACCTTTTTATTTAATGGGCTAAAAGTTCCTTGTCTCTACTGCCATGGTATTGACGTATTCAGGAAAAAATAGAACAGAGGCTTCATGGATGCTTTATAGCTTGTTCAATAGCTCCACCATACTGAAAAATCACATGCTTATGCTGTAATTAGCACCTATGGAAAACATCTGCTGCTTTACTGAATATATCAACACTGTTAGTGCTCATTAGTGCGTGATGTGCACCGATGCTTAAATAAGGTAAACACAAGTAATCTTGTTATTACTTTTCTCCATTCCTGTCATATTGTGCAAACATGCAGATCAAAAAGTGAAGGAAAGGTTGCAGACTCTATACTAGAACCCAAGACCTTCTATACTCTAGCCCCACACATGCACGTGCTGCCACAGGGATACTGATGTGACAAGCACCGAGAAACCTGCCATTCTTTCCTCCATTTCCTGTGGTTGCGCTAAGCACCACATAGTGTAAACAATGACAAAACTGAAAAAAGAAAATTTAACTTAAAGCAGACAGAGATGATACATTTAAACAAACAATAAAGAAGATGAAACAGAACTTGTGAATTGTGTACTGCTTACATGCACTTTTACACTTCACAGACTTGCATGTACATCTCTGTAAATGTAACCTGACACACACCCCTGATGTCACCATTCACTATTGCCATCCATTGAACACGAACACTGTGGAAGTGCCTACCTGAAGTGAACATCCCTACACAGTTATAATTTTTTGTGATTCAGCAATTCTAATGATTTTTTTACCTCATTTGCCCATTCACCGTGCTGACAGCCCTGAATGTAAATGGTTGGTAACCATGTAGGAAGAGAAACTGAAGGAAAGCCCAGTACACTCAAGGGAGGGTATTACTTCACTACATATCTGCATAGAGGAATGCATCTTTTGATAAAATTTCACTGCATTCCATCAGATACATGCATATGGTTACATGACAGTATGAATAGTATGTTTAATGGGGTTTACACTTTTAGCTGTCTACATTAATTATGGGTACATTCTTCATTTGGTGGTGGGGGAGCAAAACTGCATTTATGTCATGGCAATTAAAAAGGAATTGTTGCTATTGTTAATCCAGTTTTCTAACATCCACCATGGCTAATAATGTTATAATTTGTGTGGGGTTTTATGTTACGGTCAGTTCTGTACAAATTTATGGACGGTTGCTTGGTCTTATTTCTGTGCAGACTCCTTTCCTTGGCTGTATTCGGAAAACTTTTGAATACATGGGCAACATGAGCATGGAGTTTACATGGGTGCTTTCAGCTTGTTGAATCTCTCCACTGTGTTGGTTTGCTTCATTAGCATACAATTCAGCTAATTATGTTGTAATTTGCATGCCATGGAAATTGCCATGTTTGCACATGAGTGTGTGTCGCTATTCATAGTTTACTGAATCTAAAAATATACACGGCCTTTTGCACATCATGCTGCAATATGCAGATAGTCATAAATGACCATGTAGGCTTTAAATCCCCCCATATGTTTATCATAGATATATATATATATATATATATATATATATATATATATATATATATATATATATATATATATCTACACATATATATATATATATATATATATATATATATACATACACATGGGTCTACTGTATAAGTTCGAAAATACACTTCTTCAAACTCACACAGTAGACCCTGGATTACGCGAAAGTGCACTTGATCGAATGTGCACTTTCGCAAAACCCGCTTCAGAGAACGGGCTACTACTGACTTTAGTGCAGTAGTTACGGACCTTAGGGTTAGGGCACAGGTCATGGTAAGGGGATAGCTAGTAGGGCTATCCCCTTACCATGACCCGCACCCTAACCCTAAGGTCCGTGACTACTGCACCACTGTGGTGCGGTAGTCACGGACCTTAGGGTTAGGGTGCGGGTCATGGTAAGGGGATAGCCCTACTAGCCATCCCCTTACCTTACCTGTGCCCTAACCCTAAGGTCCATAACTACTACACCACAGTGGAGGACATAGCATGTTTTCCTGCTGTCCTCCACTGCGGTGCGATCCATTCGTAGAAGCTGAGTTCGCGAAAGTGCACTTTCGAATAAGTGCACTTTCGCATAACTCAGTGGTCTACTGATCTTTTTCGAATACGTGGTATTCGATGAAAAGCAGTAGACCCATATATATATATATATATATATATATATATATATATATATATATATTGCTTTGGTTGTTTAAAATGTATTTGCTGTACATCTTTATGTTTTTACAGAGCCATATATATTTGTGGGTCTACTTTACATTACCAACATGACACTTCACCGACACACAAAACACCGACCCCAAATAACCGAAACCACACAACACTGACAACTCACAAAACTGAACACAATTACACCGACACAAACAACGTAAACTACACATCACACACAATGACATATCCACTAACCCTAACCCAAACCCTAACCCTAGGGTCCGACACTACCGCACAGTTACCCTACCCGCACCCTAACCCTAACTCACTTAACCCACCCCTACACCTAAAGACTGTCACTATCGCACACTTAACCTACCTGCACCCTAACCCTAACTCACTTAACCCACCCTAAAACATAAAGCCCGTCACTATCGCACACTCACCTACCCGCACTCTAAACCTAACTCACTTAACCCGTCCCTAAACTACAGTCCGTCACTATCACACACTTACCTTACCCGAACCCTAACTCCGACACTACCACACACTCACCTTTCCCACACCCTAACGCAAAATCCCACAATATCGCACACTTACCTGACCGCTCCTAACTCCGTCACTATCACACACTTACCGAGTCGCGCTCACACGTTACCCTTGTCGGTCTTTCGGCTGTCGGCAAATCACCTTTTTGGTCAACTTACCTGTCGGTCATTTCGTCTTGTTCTTCCGCGTGTTGGTGAAGTGTCGTTTCGGTAAAGTAAAGGGGACCCATATTTGTATGTCCATATATATGTGTATATATATATACATATATATATATATATATATATATATATATATATATATATATATATATATATATATATAACATACATGTGCGAGTCTATATAAATGTATCGCTGTATTCTGTATTTATGTGTGTCTGTGTTTATGTATACAGATGTATACATACTTATACGTGTGTTGAAGGATGTATACATATATACATGCACACACTCATAGACTGGCATGCAGGAAGCATTTTGACTAAGGTTGCAGTACAGTTGCTCCTAACAGCATTCGTGTCACTGACACTTTATTGCTAATTTTACTAGTAGTAATCCTTTCCATTTGTTATATGCCAGTTGACAAGACTATTGAAAGTGTGACTTAAGTAACAGAGTTTTCTTGCCTTCAGTCATCTAAATTTTAGAGATGATAATTTTACTTGTGTGCTGGCATACTCTCAGACTGCATAGGATTTTATTTTCAGGAAAACTGTTGCCATATCCCTAAGAATTTGGTGGGGGTAGGTACTTTGGAGGAAGCAAGCTCAGCAGCAGGCGGCCAAGATTAATTACATGTAGACATCAATTTGCCATTACAGAGTTGGAGTTCTTCCTGAATATAGAAACAGAAGGCAAACAAGATACTCCCAACTCAGATCAGACAGCACATGTATAGTTCAGGCAGGGAGCAATCAGCAAAAAGTGTGCGTGAAGAATAATTGGACATCTTATACTATGTTGCTTTCACAGTGGGATCAAATCAAGAGAGTGGCATTGGAAACAGCCCCAGTACTAGTGTGGGTATAAATTCAATCACAGTATCAGTGGACATATGAGAATAAAAGCTAATATGCAACACCCTCAGTACAGGTAATTAGGTGGCTTACAAAAGCATACTACAGCAGTTTAGAGACACTAGGAAGGTGCAAGGTTGTTCAGTGGAATGACTCATAGCAGTAAAACAATGGAGGGTGCACATCCTGCTAATGTTAGAGGCTGATTAGAACAAATTGAAGGCAGCATTACACCTGGGAAGCTATCAGCTGGCTGCACAAAGCCATGGGGTGGTAGTACGAGCCTTACGGGACAAACTCCAAAAGATATGTCATCAGTAATGTAACAGATTGTTTTTCATAGCCTGTTGTTTCTCAGCCTTGTGGAGCATTTAGTTGGTCAGAATACTAATATTCTAATAATAAATATAAGCAACCTATGACTGATCCAGAGGTAAAGAACCAGTGGATGGCTCCAGCCCCAGGGACTACAGAATGGAATGTAGTACCATGCCTATAACATTACCAAACACTGTGCATCCAACACAGAAGTCCATTCACACAGTTTCATCACAGACTAGTACTTAAGAAGGAGCAGTTTTATGCCATGAGAAGGGTACCCTGTTTACCCAGATTCAGGTGAGAGCTGTACTGAAGAAAACAGTTGAGTGATGAAGCTTGGATCCCAAACATATACCCCATGATCAGTTAGATTCCACACACATTTAGCATAGCAGCAGCTTCTCAAGTACAATGGGCAAGGGCATCATGGGAAAACATCAAGAAATTAGGAAGATGGAAGTCCAACCCTTATCCAAGATAGCTGAAAAATAACCTGTTATAGCACACCTAACATTGTTGTCTCTTATTTGCAGAACTGGGTATTACCTGTAAGACACAGATTGCACCTTTCAACAATACATTTTGTTAACTGGAGCTTCCTGCATGTTTGATTGCCTGGTTACCTTATTGGTGCTCTAGCATGTGAATGGAAACACCTGTCTTATATATCACCTTTTGGAACTTGCTGACATTACCTGCGATGTATTATGGTATGAAGGTATAGCATGTAAAATGTATATTAAAGCCCAAATTATGATATTTACACTGAGGCCATAAAGTTTGTTGAGCTGTATACCCTTCCATAATCCTTGCTGTTGTCTTCTTTTCATGGTGATACTTACATCAAAGGTTCAAACGGCATTTTTGATATGTGCAGTTCTTGCTTTGTATGCCATTCTTCAGCAAACAGAGTGCTGTCCATCAGTAGGGTACATGGCCCATTCTACCCTGCTTGACCTCATACAGCTATGCAAAACACACACCACCATGAACACCCACACCAAAAGCGTAATCTTTTATAGACACAGAAACAGAGCATTGCTGGCAGAACAGATTTCTATCCCAAGGAATCCTATACTTGCTGAATAAACTTCCTACGCACGTCAAGCAATGCTACACATGGTCTGTATTTAAAAATATTCTGGATGAATAGCTGGGAAATCATAAATCTTCTATGGGGAATATAGCATGGTGCTCCTTGATGAACTGCATGCCTAATATATGCCTATGAACTTATCAACCTAATATATAATTACCAAGTATCTTACAAATGTCTTGCAGACAAAAACATCAGTTTATTGATGAATATATTTCCATACTCCATCTCATCTGACTGTCATTATATGGTCATTAGTATATATTACTGACCACACCAATTTTCATTCTACCATGAGTGTGCTACAGACATCTCTAAATTGCACATGCCCTGCATGACAACAGTTACTGTACAGTTTAGCTTCACACAATGTGTTATTTTTCTTTTCTGAATGCCCCCTACTGTGTTTTACGCCCTGTAAGAGTGCCAACAATGTACGCAGAAAACATGGTGCCTGTAAACAAACATTTAATTGTGTATGTTAATAAATAATGAAAATAACAAATAGATGTGTGATGTACTCTCCAAGATACCATGAATTAATCTTAACCTCTGTATGAAATCATTTAATTTATTCCCATTATTTCTTTATCCAACTGTTTGTTTGTTCACTTATTAATTTCGGTTTGATAACTATGTAAGTGGATGGCTGACAGACCCATTTCAGTCACAACCTGAGCCCCATGGTGCAAGACACCAAAAGGAAACTGTAAATAGAATAAAGAATTATACCACTTTTTGAAAGAATGTCAAACAGTTTGTCAAAATGCAGAAGTGGAATTCAAGCAAGATCATATAGCTAAAAAAAATATAAGAAATGGAAGTGAGGTCAAACTATAACTTTGCAGGATAGAAGGGCATTATTGCTCATGCCTGAAATATTTGTATGTATATGCATATTTAAAATGTATAAATATAAATAAACTATTTAAAAGAGTGGCTCCATTAAGTACAGAAGTATGTCTACATTTATATTATATTATGTGCAATGGTGATCTTTAAACTAATGAGGGTGTATTACAGACATCTTGCATTGTCGCGATTCATCAGCAGATTGTCTCTTGGTAACAAAATATCACATTTTCTCTCAGTTGCGATTTACACTGTTTCACTGTAAAAGTGTTACATTATATTAAAAATAGCTATCTACGGCTAGGTATATCATTAATTATGAAACAGTCAAATTCATAAAACTATGACTTCACATGGAACCTGTGTGTCTGCTTACTAGTTTATTTATTTTGTAAAATAAATGAAACTACAACTTCACATGGAATATGTGTGTCTGTTTACTTATTTATGTATGTACTTATAAAGTTGTACTAACTAGACTGCCTAGTGTACAGGAATCTGGGACAGATTTGTGCTCAGAGACAACCCCTTCTGTGGAATAGACTCCCTCTCCGTGTCACGTCATTAACCCTTTTTAAGCGCAACCTGGATAACTGGATGGGGAACAGAAAATACACCCCTGGGATTCCACTTGTTTCCCTGCTGCACAGGGGCATTGGGTGATGACTTGTCAGAACATGGGCTAAATTCTTGGCTAGGCTTGTAAGGGCCTCAGGCCCAATAGCCTAGTAACTTCCTATGATCCTTTGAATATACATGCAATAAAAGCCATTCATTTCTTGTGATTTCATGATATTTCAGTTATAATTGATGGCATACCTCTTGACCTCATAGTATGGAGAGAAATGCTATATAAATATATATATAAATATAAAGTTGCAAGTACAGAAAACTCCAGGAACAACCTGTTGATCAGGATCTGATGCAGTAGTAGTTAAGGAGAGGTGAATTTAAACCAAAAGACAAAAGGTTAATATTGGTGGCCCAGGACAGTGGACAGCATACACATTGGTTTACAATGTCCATGAATGTGTGGGAGAAATAGACAAATGCTAGTTTTTTAAAACAGAATTGGAAAGTCTCACATCTTGTTGTGATACACTAATAGCAGACAGCCTGTATACTTAAAGGTATAATCATGTGGTAAGGCTGTTACATTGGAGATTGTGCAAACATTATGGTATTGAAGTAGCTGAAAAGCATTGGAAACATGAGCCACAAAGCATTATAGAGAATGATGAAGTTTATATTACATGGGTTCACCCATTACCAACAGTTCAAAAACAGATGCAAGAAAACCAGATATAGTGGTCCATGAAAAGACAAAAGTAGCATCGATCACTGAAATTGCTACACCCAGTGACTGCAGTGTCTTGCATACAGAGAGGCACAAAGTCATAAAATACCAGGATTTGCAGGCAGAAAGGAGGGCAATGTGAAAGATATCCTGACAATTCCAATAGTAGTAGGAGCAATGAGTCTCATAAAAAAGAATTTACAGTTGTATTCAGGTATGCTACTGATATGTGTAACTTTATGAATTACAGAAGGAGTCAGTTCTGGGCACATTGCAGGTGCTGCGAAGAGCACTTTTGGCAGTGAAGGGCACTTTTGGCTAACATCAATGATTGAATCAATACTAAGTTCATATACTTTAAATTTATTTTGACTTATGAATGGGGTCCATTCCTGTCATGGTACTAGAAACCCAAAAGACCTGGAGAAATTAAACTGACAGATTAGTTGGGCTAAGCCATGCTTATGTGAACAAATTCTAGTCAGCTGTATGGTATGTGCATCCACAGTAAATTTATACGATGTCACACTAGTTAATTCTGAGGTATAGGACATTTTCCTTATGTGGCTTTGCCAGTCTAAGTATCTATCCTGCATACAGCAGTTGCTTTTAACTAGATTTCTCCTCGGAGCTCAACAATGGTGTCTGTTTTAGGTGATCTTGGAGCACAAGCACCTACATGACATGCTCGTGGATACAAATTGAAAATGACAGAAGCTACAAGCAGATTAAGCTGATTGAATGCAACTGCAACATGGCAACATTTTTTGTCTGTGGCAAACTTGCTAGACATTGTGCATACTGCATAGGGGTATTACGCAGGAATTAGCAATTAAAATCATATAGATACCCATCTATAAATATAACATCATTATAATTTAAATTCATAAGTATACTAATACATTTGGTATATTTCCAGTCAGTCAAGGACTCCTATTAGTAAAATGGCAAATGGATATTCTATAAGTAGGAAAGGAAGCTTGGAGGTGATATTCATCACTGCAATGTTATAGGAATTAGTGATGCACTAAATTCTAAGTCAGGCGACATAAATTTCCTACAAAGACATTCAGCTTTAGCTTTGAAACCCCAAATATGTTACTATAATAGGCTTTGAGAACAACCGCTGTTACATCATGTCCTCAAGAAGAAGTAGATGAGTACAATGAAGAACAGCAGTTCCATGGGGCCAAATAACATTCTAGTATGTTTCACTAGTATGTACAATATTCTCTTCTATTTCAGGGTTTGCTCATAAGCTATGACAAAAATCTACTGCTGACTTTGGGACATATAGAACCATTATAGTCACAAGTAAACTGTATTAAGTAGAAGAGGATTATTGCATTTGTTCAGGTTCATAGGTTCATAGGTTGGTACTAGGCTATCAGCCCTAGGGCCTGTACAAGCCTAGCCATAACAATTCCCTGGCTATTTCTTCCCACACTATTTACTTCCCTAGACCCCTGTCTAGCAGGGTGACTGACGTGATCCCCAGGGTGAATTTCCTTTCTCCCATCCAATCGTCAAGGTTCCTTTTGAAGAGGGCCAAAGAGGCACTCTGCTTGACATGTATGGGCAATCTATTCCAGAGTCTGGGGAGTCTCTGGGTCAGGAATCTATCCCTCCAGCATGTTTTGTTTATTGTGATGACAAGGTTTAGATCCCTGGAGCGTGTGGCTCTGAGGGATTGGGATTTCTTTAAGTGTAGCATGTCCAACAGCTCTGGGTTTGACATGGCCTTGCATGTTAAGCAGAGATCGCCCCTGAGTAGACGATATGTGACAGACTATAGCTGGAGTTTTTTAAGGCGGTCAGCGTAGGGCATCTGCTTTAGGCCTGTGATTCTTTTAGTGAGGTATTTCTGCAGCCTTTCCAGTTGTTGCAGATGTCTTGAGAGGTACATACCAAACGGGGCATTGTATTCTATAATGGGTCTAATGAGGGATGAGTACAGTGGGAAAATGACCTCCTTTTTTCTGGATGAAAAGCCCTTAGTGATGAGGTGTGTATAGAAGGATTTCCTGCCTGTTGTGGTGATGTGGTTATCAAAGGTGAGACCACTGTCCACCTGTGTCCCTAAGTCTCTCATCACACTTTCGGTGTTTAGTGTACTGCCATCTATATGGTAATTCACGGGTACATGTTTTTTTCCCAAAGGGGATAATTATACATTTCTTGCATTGAGCTTGAGCCCATGGCTCTGGCACCAAGCATCTGTTTCTGTAAGGCCCTTTTGTAGAGTATCCACATCATTTGAGGATTCAATAATGGCTCCCAGTTTGCAGTCATCTGTGAATTTTGTTAGCCAGAGTCCCTTAGTGTTGGCCTGTACTTCAGAGAAGTAGATGCTAAACAAGAGCGGTCGCAGGACTGAACCCTGAGGAACTCCACTTGTCACTTGTCTGGAACTGGATTTGGAGTCGGCTACTTTTACAGTGTGGGTTCTATCAGTAAGCCAGTTAGCAACCCACTGGGTGACATAGGGATTAATGCCCAGCTTAGTAAGTTTATCTATGATTCCAGAGTGGGGGGTAGTGTCAAAGGCCTTGGCAAGGTCTAGATAGGCTGTGTGAACCACCTTACCCTTGTCCATGGCTCTGGAGACTGATTAGAAGAATCAGGTAGACATGAGTGACCTTCTGCATCCAGATAATAATCATCCTGTCATTATGAGATAATCTCTTGGATTCAGTAAACTCTGTATAGACTCCACGTGAAGCCTATATGTAGTTTGCAAGTTTGCATGGTGGTGCATGGTGAACGGTAGTGTGCAATGCATATTAATCATTCACTGCCCATCTATGCCAGGTTTCATGGCCGGCAACAGTGTTGCTGGCCAGGAAACTGTATCAGTGAAAATAGATATTGATTCTGTGTAAAGCAGAGCAGCTACAGTTCTTGGATTTGCACAGAATGCCACTATGATCACTAAGACTTCACAGATAGCTGTCAGTGTGTTAGTGCAACACATCTGCACAAAGGCCAACATAATGAGGGGAGAAATAACCAGAAATAGGGACATATTTGTCATAGATGTCACACAGAAATGCATTCGAATGAAACTCTCTCAACTTATTAGAGCAAGAAACCTAGACAACACCATAACTAATGGGAGGACAAAGGCCCAAAACTAGGAACAGATTTTTAATAATGGTCTTCCAAACTTAGAAAGCTGAAGGAATAATAAGTTGTACAGTACCATGAACTATCTAAAGAGCGTAAAGTTTGAAACTCAAATGTCTGTCATCAGTTTCTGACTTCAATCTGCAAAACATGCCATTGATTTGCCAGAAAACCAATACGCTATGGGGAAAAGATCAGAAATATGAGATAAAAAGTGGACGTTCTGCACAAATCAGAACAGTTGAGAGATATTACCTCAAATGTATGTAATATTGATTCACATCAGTCCTGAGATCATCCCAGTGATATGGCAGAAAGCCACAAATTTGATAAGGAAAACATCTGGATATCCCGGGAATATCTGGACAGTTGAGAGGTATGAATGTGAAGTACAGTAGAGTGTTGATTATTCGAATGTTAATTATTCAAAACATCAATTATCTGAACCAGGCCTTTCTAAGAGTTTTGTCTGTATGTGCATTGTTGCATCTGTATGTGCTTCTTTCCTACAGTGCAGACTTTAACGTTTGTTTCTGCTTCACGGAATTTAACATTCATTTGTGCCTCCATTTCATGTACGTCTGCAACAAGTAAGTGTGTGTGTGTGTGTGTGTGTGTGTGTGTGTGTGTGTGTGTGTGTGTGTGTGTGTGTGTGTGTGTGGGTGTGTGTGTATGTGTATGTGTTGTACTGAAGAAAGGCTCAGATGAATGACTCACAGCTTAACCGTGCTGGTGGAGATGCTGATTTTGCATTTTCTTCCTTTTTTACAACATATAACACTGCGCCACTAGAAAATTAATTTCTTCTTAGTCTACCTGGTTCATGTAACCACAAAAGCATTGCACATGAATATGTGCAAGTAACCGGCTTGAATATTATTTCCCCCTTATTTTTAAGGCTAATCATTAAAATATTGAAACTGACTTACTTAAAATTTGAGGTAAAGAGCAACAAGAGAGAGAAAGAGAGATAATGAGAGAAGTTGGACAGTGCAGCAGCGCTGCTCATTTACAGCAGTCCTGGCGTTCTTGTATTAAACCTTAGATAAGTGAGGTTTGTAGAGGGTTAATGGTGCCTCCGACTCAAGAAGCTATCAGATATTAAGTTCCTTGGTTTACACAGCCAGCTTCCTGTTTAGTCAATTGTATGGCATGATTACAGTAAGAGAAGCTACTGACTAGTGATTTCCATTCAGCGTTGGAGATAGATTTTATGTCCAATCCAAAAAATAGCAGCATGCAAATAACTTCAGACACGAAAAATAAAATAAACGCTGTGTCAGTAAGAAGAATGTAGATTTATTGTTCCAAAGCCAATAGTAAGCGCTTTCATCTCTTCACCCAAAGACTTCTTCAGACTAAGGCTTTGTAATAAAAACATGAATTTATATACTTAAATAGCTCATTGACCAATTAACATTTTTAAAAACATAGTGTCATTAAACATTTTTCTGATGTGAAATAAAAACATTAAAACATATACATATGAAAAAACTATACATATATAAATCACCTAAACTATCTAAATCAATGTTTTAGCCCCTTTCTTATTAAATACATTATAAACTCTTCCTTATTATTTAATCCTGGATGGAAAGGCATTTAGTCTCACTTGCCAACAATATTCCAACCACCCCAACTCTTCTTCAACATTAACTATATTGGCATTAGAATGTAGAGCATCCAAAACTATGCATTTAAAATTTATTTTGCATTTCTTCTCAGCATGTTTACTCATAGCATTTTTCATATCTGCATGTGTAATAGCATAATTATGTTCATAAATTCTTCTGCATAATTCTCTCTTAGTTCTCCCCACATAAAATGATCTATATTCCAGAGATATTAGTAAGTAAACTACATTTTTAGCTTTGCATGTAAACCTACCTGGGACCTGTACTACTGTTTTTCCTACTGACAATTTGTTACTATCAGTAAATAAATATTGACAGTAGTTATAATTATGACATTTTACAATACCATTTCTTGACTCAACTTCCTTTGCCTTATTTAATTTACTCTTTAAATAATCTTTGAAATTTTTAGCCCTTTTTTGCACAAACCTGGGTTCATTTTCTATCTTTTCAACAGTTTATATTTTTTATACTATTTATTTGGTATAATGCTAATTGTCATAATACTCTTTCTATTCTCAACTTCTTTCATCTTACTAGTTATTTATTCATTTTTATTTTTCTTTTTTTCTTCTTCTTTTTCACTTTAAACTTTCTCCTTGTGGATATCCTCTATTTCCATCTTTTTGAAGTTCAAAGCTTCTTGTTCAAACACCTTATCTTCTTTTCTTTTTATTATTTATTTTTCCTTTTAATTTGTCCTTATATATATATATCTTAGTTTTCTTTTGAGGCTGGCTTAATGCAAATAATACATATTTTTTTTTTCTTATTTTCTTATATATTTTTCTGTTAAGTCTGTTCTCTATCTTTATATATTGTAAGATCTAAAAATTAATTTTGTCTATAACTATGACTAACTAAATTTTATAGAACAAATAGTATTTATTATAAATTTAACTTTTTTTCTAAACCATTTAATATTAAAAGAATCCCATCCAATAATAAAATCACATAACCAAAACATAATGACTATATATATTATTAATATAATTCAATAGCAGTTTCCCAGCCTTGCATAAAGACATTAGCAATTAGCATACTAAAGGCTAAAAAGCGAGCTTGCACCTCCATTCATTTCACAACTTTTTTTGCTCAAAAAAAAATAAAAAAACTAAATCCAAAACTTCCAAAATCAAATCAATCATTTCCATGACAAATCTGACAGTAAAGAATTTTGATTTTAATAACTCACTGCTAACTGTTTCCATCCCTTCTTTATTAGGAATCATAGTATACAAAGAAGTAGAAAAAAGAAAAAATATGGTAGGTCATACTAATAGTAATGAATAGTAATGAGAATGATAACAGCATTAGCAGTGCATTAGCAGTACAAAATAATACAGACTCAAAAACATTAAAAGGAGAGTGAGGGAGAATGGGGGGATTTTGAGAGAAAAAAAATTTGAAATTGAAAAAAGATAGAAAGGTTTGTGCAAAAAAAAAAAAAAAAAAAAATTCAAAGATTTATTTAAAAAAAAAATAAAAGGCAAAGAAGGAGTGTCAAGAAATGTATGGTAAAGGTCATAATTTTGTAACTACTGTCAATATTTATTTACTGATAGTAACAAATTGTCAGTGGGAAAAACAGTAGTACAAGTCCCAGGTAGGTTTACATGCAAAGCTAAAAATGTAGTTTACTTACTAATATCTCTGGAATATAGATCATTTTATGTGGGGAGAACTAAGAGAGAATTATGCAGAATAATTTATGAACACAATTATGCTATTACACATGCAGATATGAAAAATGCTATGAGTAAACATTATGCTGAGAAGAAATGCAAAATAAAGTTTAAATGCATAGTTTTGGATGCTCTACATTCTAATGCCAATATAGTTAATGTTGAAGAAGAGCTGGGGTGGTTGGAATATTGTTGGCAAGTAAGACTAAATGCCTGTTTCCCTCCAGGATTAAATATTAGGGAAGAGTTTATAATGTATTTAAAAAGAAAGCAGCTAAAACATTGATTTAGATAGTTTAGGTGATTTATATATGTATAGTTTTTTCATATGTATATGTTTTAATGATTTTATTTCACATCAGAAAAATGTTTAATGACACTATGTTTTTAAAAATATTAATTGGTCAATGAGCTATTTAAGTATATAAATTCATGTTTTTATTACAAAGCCTTAGTCTGAAGAAGTCTCTGGGTGAAGAGACGAAAGCACTTACTATTGGCTTTGAAACAATAAATCTACATTCTTCTTACTGACACAGCATTTATTTTATAGATTTTATGTGTTAAGTCCCATCAGCTGCCAGAGAGAGAGAGAACATGGTGAGAGAGAGGATCAGAAAATATGAATGACATGCAGTATTCACCCTTTTGCTGCAGACCCTTCCCAACTGGTAAGGGCCTAGTCTTAGGTCCACGCACTAGTCTGTTCACCCTACCTCACAGTCACCTTAGCAGCCTGTTCTTTCTAGTACTTCCATTCATGAAGAGGTCAGACAAAGTTGCAATCTCGTTTTTATTTAGATCCCTTCTTGTTTACATTGTTCAATGTAACCATGCATTCATTTTTTAGTCACATCAAGTCAAGAGCAATCTCTTTTTAAACTTGAGAAAATGTAAAAGGCAGTTTGATGATAAGTCTCCTACGATTTTTTATTAGTAATCAAACAGTAGTGGCTGGTGCAAAGAAATGCAGCATTTGTACAGCAAATAAGATAATTTCAGACAGCACAGTTGTATAATAATTCACAAGGAGCTGACAGCTTCAGGGGAAGAGAAGTTTAATGCAGCTTATACCAAGACTGTTTACAATGTGCAACTGCTGTTTAACAAATTATTTCACTATTGTGCTAATGAATTTATAAGCATTGTTAGTAGCACAACAGGTAGTATACTTGTTTTTGATGCAGAAGGCTGTTGGTTCTACTGCAACACTATGTAGACAGATTGCTGATAGTGTACTGTGCTGTACTTTAAAGGTGGTGGATGCTGAGGTCCTGAGTATGTACTCCTTTGGAGGAGATATCTAGTAACTATGAAACTGTTATCAGTTTTAGAAGTTTTTTATCCAGTTCAAGTATATGTTTGTTTATCTGAATAGTTTGATTATCCGAACTACCCTAGGTCTCAATTAGTTTGGATAAGCGACTCTCTACTGTATATGGTCCAAACACAGTATAGGACAGTGTACCTACACTGTAGAGTATTGTGATATCCCATTCATGGAATTTTGTACTGAAGCTGTGTACTGGACTGCTATGTAAAATGAGCACTTAGCACTTATATATATATATATATATATATATATATATATATATATATATATATATATATATCTCAAACACCTATGTATATACTTTGTGCATAAGCAGAAGAGGTAGCACACATGCATCTGGTGTAATAACTTAATTGGTGTTCCGCACCCTCAGACAGTCATGTGTATTTCACAGAAAGAATACCTAGGTATGGCGAATAAGCTGTGTGACAGCTCACTGTCACAAAGGTGGTATACTTCCATTACACATCACTGGAACATCTGTCGGGAAGTACATGAAGAAGGGTGCATTGCATTGGTGTGATAAAGGCTGGGAACCATGAAGGTATTATGGCCTTTGATGTGGATATCTTTCACATGCCCAGTACTTGTGTTACATTCAAGGGAGTAGTCAGCACTGTGACCACATGCTGGTGGATGTACCACTTAACATCTACCCAAGCACATGGGATCACATATTTATTTATCAGGCTGCGTACTGCACAAACTACAGAATGAACTGGCACCCCACCTAAATACCATGTTCAATCATAGCCTTACCTCAGGCTATGTGCCTACTGAATGGTGCACCATGATGGTTATCCCATTCCACAAAGGGGGTGCCACCACGGAGCCCAGAAACTACCACCCCTTTAGCCTGATGAACCTGGTCTACAAGGCCATGTAACATATCATATTGAAGCTTATAAACAAAGACATAGGTAACCTCCAAACCCTGGACCCCACTCAGTTTGGGTTTGTAAAAGTAGATCATGTCTACCAAACCTGATTGACTTCTTTGAAGCAGTCACTAGAGCCGTACACGAGGGCAAGGTAGTGCACAGAGCCTATCTTGACCTTGCCAAGGGTTTCAATACCATCCCCAACTCTGGAATTATAGATAAACTGACTAAACTGAGCATAAATCCCTATGTCACAAGATGGGTGGCCAACTGGCTCACTGACAGAACCCACACAGTAAAAGTAGCTGACTCCAAGTCTGACTTCAGACCAGTGATGAGTGGAGTACCACAGGGTTCGGTCCTGGGTTCTCTCCTGTTCAGCATCTACTTCTCTGAAGGGCAGGACAACACAGAAGGTCTTTGGTTAACAAAGTTTGCTGATTACTGCAAACTGGAAGCCATTATAGAATCACCTAATGATGTAGGAATTCTACAAAAGGGCCTCTTTGGGAAAAACTCAGTACCCATGAACTACCACATAGGTGGTAGCTCACTAAACACTGAAAGTGTGATAAGAGACCTCAGGGCACAGGTGGACAGTAGTCTCTCCTTTGATAACCACATCACCACAATAGTCAGGAAATCCTTCTATGTGGCACACCTCATCACAAAAGGGTTCTCCTCTAGAAAAAAAGGAAGTCATTGTTCCTCTCTACTCATCCCTCATCAGACCCATTATAGAGTACAATGGCCCGTTTGGCATGTATCTCACAAGACACCTACAACAATTGGAAAGGCCACAGAAATACCTCACTAAGAGGATTACCAACCTCAAACAGATGCCATATGCAGACCGTTTCAAAAAACTCCAGCTCTACTCCATTGCATATCACCTACTCAGAGGCGATCTCTGCCTAACATACAAAGCTATGTCAAACCCAGAACTGTTGGACATGCTACACTTAAAGAAACCCCAATCTGTCTGAACCACATGCTCCAGGGACCTAAACCTTGTCACCACAATACACAGAACATGATGGAGGGATAGATTCCTGTCCCAGATACTTCCCATACTCTGGAACAAAATACCCATTCATGTCAAGCAAAGCTCCTCATTGGCCCTCTTTAAGAAAAACTTTGATTACTGGATGTGAAATAGAAAATTCACCCTGAGGATCACTTCTGCAGCACTGCTTGACAGGGGCACAAGAAAATAATGTTCTTGGGTGGCGAAAGCCAGGGAAACTTTTTGGCTAGGCTTATATAGGTCCCAGGGCCAATAGTCTAGTACCTACCTATGAACCTATGATTATAGGGTGTGATATCCACATTATGCTTGGGTGGTGTGCTTTTTTCCTGAATTAACAAATCCCCCATGTGTCTTGTCAATGCAGGTGTTGTTATGCCTGTGACAGCAGTGTTTGTTATGTGTTGTTACTGTCTGTATTATAGTAATGTCACAGCTGGAATCAATGATTGCCCACATTCTGTAGTCCTTCAGTTAGCTGTGTGGACCAGCATGTGTAGGTCATCTGTGATGTCCATCACTTAACTAATGGACATAAAGGGCCTAGCAGACAGCCCTGATGTACAGACCTGATCACTGGACCTGAGATATAGGTCATGTCAAGACATTTCAATATAGTCAGATGCCATGTATGTGATACACTGCTCTACTCATTTTTGATATAGTTGTTTATGGCCACATATGATGATGTTGAGTGAATACCTCAGTATGGATTTGTGTCAAATGCCTTGACCTGTTCAAGTACCACAATATGATACTGTTGTCATCATGCATGCCTTTGATGACCTCTTGAGGACCTCAGTCATGATGTAGCATTAACAACTCACACAGGTCTGTTGCACACAGCCAGAATATGACTAGTTTACATGTAGAAGAGGTCCATGATCACATGTTGGTCAACCTCAGAGTCAAGGAGAGTCAGGATGTGTGTATACATGCATGCATCAGGTGGTGTCCCCTCTACTCAGATGGATGCATGTTGATGTACACCCTTGTATGGAAATATAGCCCATGTGGAGGGTGTGTTGCAGTGTGTACTCAATCATATCAGGAAGGTGTATGTGCTGAGTTTCACCACAGGTGATCTGTGATGTTGTCACAGGCCATTGCTTCCATGTGAAAGGCCTGGATGAAAGTAAGACAGTGCATATTGCCTATCATGATCTGGCCTATGGTTTTGACACAATCCCCCTCATAGGTATCATTGATAAACCCTCCCAGCTGGGGAGTAACCCTTTTGTCAGTAGATGGATAAAATGTTGGCTCACTGACAGAACACATACTGTGATAGTTGGTGAATCAACCTATACCAGTAAAGCTGTCACCAGTGGCAACCCCAAGGGATCTGTGCTTGGTTCTTCACTGTTTGGATTCTATTTCTGGACAGTTCAGGCTAAAGTATATGGCCTTTTCCTTACCAAGTTTGCTGATTCTTGCATATTGGGTGCAATCATTGAGTCCACCAATGATGATAACATAGTACAGGAGGAGCTAACACAGACAAATGAATGGGAACAAAGGCACACAATCTACAACTAAATGCAGAAATGTGTCTTTTTATGTTGTCCATCTGAAAAGTGGAATTCCATGTTAATCACAGCATTCACAACAGTTTGCTATGCTGAAGCCCAGTGATGCTAGCACTGAGAGCACATGTAGATAACAATCTGAACTTCAACCACCATGTGTCCACACTGATATTAAAAGCCTATGTTGTGCTCATCATATGTCATGCCATCATAAGCAGATCTTAAGATTGTATGACAGCACTGTAGTCAAACCTCATCAGAACAGTAATAGAGTATAATGCTCTCTCTGGCATGTACCTCACCAGACACATGATTGGAGACACCACAGGGCTTTCTCAGAAAAATAACACTGGGCCTACAAACCACACCATGATGTATGTAAATCGAGATAAAGCCATGTCACTGTACTCTGTGTGTTATAGGATGAGGTGATATCTGGCTGGCCTCCAGGCCAGTGTCTGACCCTGCCCTGTTGGGAGTACTGCATATCCAAAAATCTGATATAGCTGATTTCATCAGCAGTGTCTGTTAAGGAGAAGATAACAGTGTCCCACATGGTGTAAAATGCTCTCTGTGATGTCAAGCAACAGCTCACACACACACACACACACACACACACACACACACACACACACACACACACACACACACACACACACACACACATGCACACACACACACGCACACACGCACACACACACACACACACACACACACACACACACACACACACACACACACACACGCACACACACACACACACACACACTTGACTGCAGTGCAAATAAAACAACTACTTATCTAAGTACATAGGCCACAGAACCCAGTACTTTATGCAAGTGCCACAAGCCCAAGACTGAGTTGGACTGTCTTAGACAATACTTTATAATTGATGACATCAGCAGTGCCTGTTGAGGAAAATATAACAGTGTCCCATGTGGTAGTGTAAAATGCTCTATGTAATGTCAAGCAACAGCTCTCTCTCTCTCTTACACACACACACACACACACACACACACACACACACACACACACACACACACACACACACACACACACACACACACATGCACACACACACTTGACTGCAATGAGAATAGAACAGCTACCTAAGTACATAGGCTACAGAATGCAGTACTTTATGCAAGTGCCACAGCTCAAGTCCAACTGGGAGTATCTGAAGACAACACTTTATAGGTGATGACATCAGTAGTGTTTGTTGAGGAGAATATAACAATGTCCAACATGCTGGTGGAAAATGCTCTCTGTAATGCCAAGCAACAGCTCACTCACACACAGTTGACTGCAGTAAGAATAGAACATCTACCTAACTAAGTACACAGACTACAGAACATAGCACTTTATGTAAGTGCCATGGCACAAGTCTGACTTTTGCAAGACTGCAGGTGAACCTATGGTAGATGACATCAGTAACAAGTTGGGTGGGCTGCACAAAATGGATTTGTAGGCATCTTCAAGAATCAACATACTGTCAATCCTTCTTATTGGAGTAGTAACTGTGGGATACACACTTCTGCTCTTTTGTCTAGAGACACACACATATGCCCAGTTGACTGCAGTGAGAACAAATACCCTAACTATCTAAGTACACAGCCTACAGAATATAGTACTTTACGCAAGCACCACAGCACAAGTCTGACTTTTACATGACTGCCAGTGAACTTATAGTAGATGACATCAGCAGGCCATGTAGGGGGGCAAGAAGTTGGGTTGGCTGCATGAAATGGATGTGTAGGCATCTGCAAGAATACAAATACTGTCAATCCTTGTTACTGGAGCAGTAACTGTGGGATACACATTTCTGCTCTTCTGGCTAGACACACACACACACACACATATACACACACACACACACACACACACACACACACACACACACACACACACACACACACACACACACACACACAGTTAACTGCAGTGAAAGCAAAGCCCCTACCTGTCTAAGTACACAGACTACAAAACACAGTATATTACTGAAGCGCCACGGCACAAGTCTGACTTTTTTGTAGAAGTCAGGTGAACTTATAGTAGATGACATCAGCAGACCATCTGAGAGAGAAAATGTTGGGAGGCCTGGATAAGCTCATAGCTTCATATGTTTATAGAAGGGTACTAGGCTAATGGCCCTACAGTGTTTAGAAGCTTAGCTTTGCAAAAACACAAATATCCTTATTAAGCATAGTTGGATGGTCATTGTTAGCAGGGTGATTTTTGTGAGCAGCACCAACTGGCCCTGTCTGTGATGGACATAGGTGCCATTCCAGAGGTGACTTTACAATCACCCAACCAGTAGTTAAGGTTGAGCTTGAACAGGATCATTGAGGAACACTGCTTCACATGCAGTGGTAGCCTATTATAGAGGATTGAGAATTGTTGGGGGGTATATTTGTCTCCCCAGCATGTTCTGTTTATGTCACAGGCTAGGTTGAGAACCCTGGGCCAAGTTATTCTTGTCCCATTTTTTTTTTGCAGATGTCCAGCATTTCCAGTAGGGAAGGGTCTGAGACTGCTCTATAGGGCAGGCATAGGTCACATCTCAGCAGCCTGCATGATACTGAGTACAATGACAGGTCTTTCACTCTCTCCATGTATGTCATGCTTGGATTCCCTGGAGTCTCCCAGGCACAACCCTGTGTTTTCTCCAATTGCTGCAGGTATCTGGTGAGATACAAACACAAAGGAACATTGTACTCAATTAGTGGTCTGATAAGGGCTTGAGTACAGTAGAAGTATGACCACCCTGGTCTTGGATGTGATGTCTATATGTATAATGTGCGCAATGCAGAATGTGTGTGTCACCAATATGGACACATAGTGATGAAAGTGTAGGTTGCTATCAATATGTATTCCCAAGTCTCATAACACTGTGTTTTAGCTTGCAGGGGTGCTATGTATATCATGTTTAGCAAGGTACTTCATTGCCAAAGGGGACAATGAGCCATTGAATGCTTTGAGGTTTGGTCTGTGAGTTTGGCATCAATCATTTGTGTGTGGCAGTCCCTTCTGTGATATGTTACCATCATTGGGGGACTCTATATTAATGTGCCCAGTTACCATTCATCTGCAAACTTGGTAAACCACAGGCCATCTACCATTGCCTGGGCTTCAGTGATGTAGTTTGAACCATTTGAGGGCCCAGCACAGATCCTTGTGGTATTCTAATGGTAAGTGGCTAGTGGTGGAGGTGCAGTCCCCAACTTTGAGAATGCGTGCTCTGTCACTGAGCCAGTTGCCTGTCACTTTACTGCTGCATGGTTTATTTCCCACATGGGAGATATTCACTATGACGCATGAATGAGGGATAGAGTCAAAGTCCTTGGATAACTCAACAAAGGTGGTATGTCCTGTTATCCCTCATCCAGGACTTTGAGGTCAGTATCCAAGAAGTCCACAATTTCATTAAGCAAGATCTACACCTGACAAAAATTTGAAGATCACCTATGTTCCTGTGTGGTGTGGTCCATGCTGATTATTCCCCTAGCCTTGCAGGTAAGGCTTTTTAGGCATATGGGTCAATAGTTGTAATTCTACATGTTACCAGTTTGATGTGCATTGTATAGCACACAACATTTATTATATTTTTTTACTGTGGTTGATATATGTGTGGAAAAAGTACAGAGACACCAGAGTTGCAGTGCTTTAGGGGTGGCAGTACATGGATGTATATTAAATATGTGAGATATCGTTAGATAGGCCTTCAGTTTGTAATGTTTCCACATGTAATTTTATGTCATACACAGGGAATAGACAGTAAACAGCAGTAATTCAGCATAATATATACATTTCCTTAATGCGTCGAGCAGTGAGTTTCCACAACGGTTACCAAAGTGCATACTCATTCATGATACACATTTGCTCGTAACTAAGCAATGCACAAATGTGAGATGCATTGCTAAAGTCTAACAGTTAGTACTGAGTCTATGAAATACACCAGCTGCTTAACTGACTCTGTGGCAGCATGTGATAATACACTGATACATTTGTTATTGGGTCAGATGGCCCTGGTCGAACACAGGTGTATATAATACTTTTGAATACATTGCCTCTGTTCACCGTTGCAGTGCATTGGTGCGTGATGCACTTCTTTGTGCAAAAATGGATTAAAGAGGTGAAATGGGGTAGATAGAGTGGTTGAGAAATGGGGAAAAAGCATGGGGAAGAACAAAGGGAAACAGGGCAGGAATGTGCAGGAGGGAGTTAGGAAAGAACCCTAGCAATCCATTTTTTTAACAGTGTAAAGTGAACATATGTGGAAAATATTAAATGAATTTGGACTGTCACCTCCAGAGAGAGAGAGGGGTGACCACAACACAATCATGTTGTATAGCCAAATGGACTGAATCAACTGTGTCAAGAAGACCCTTGTCCAAAATGGAGAGCTATGTATGGGATTATTTTTTTTTGTTGTGGGGCAGGTTCCCATTTATTTATTTTTTTTGAGAGAGAGGAATGTTGGGGAAGGGGCGCAGGTATGTCTGGGTCATGTAAGTTGGGTAGGTGAGGAAGCAATTGTAGACAGACAAGACAAACAAGACAAGAGACAGGGATGGTGATGGGCACAAAAGGTTGGGGGACACCTTGATTGAGATGAGGGTGTTGACATCCCAAACCCATGGTTGTCAAGCTGGGTGACAGTCAGAATTGAGTCTTCACCCACTGGACTGTATCACTGTCACCTCACTCCACTGCTGACTGGAGTGCTTGACATCTCCTTTACATCTTCCTAGTACTATGCCAAATGAGGGAGAGTAGCCTCTCCAGCCAGCATAGGAGTGCACCAATAGCACACTACCCTACACACCATCCCTGGCAACTCAGTGCAGGTGATACAATTATCACCTCCACTACTGCTCCTTGAGGGTACCACTGGATGAGCCTCCAGGGCAGGACTACCTATGGGTGCAGGTAGTGCAGGGGCAGCAGAGACAGTGTTGCCATGTTGGCTCCCAGATGTGCTGGTCATCAGTGCTGGAGCTGGTGGAGGGGATGCAGGTGGATCCTGTGGGACAGGCCTACCCTGCTGTGCTGTGGAGCATTTAGTGATGTGGTACACATGGATGACATAGACACATTTTGATGACACATAAATTAAAAAAAAAAAAATAAACATTATTTTTTACAATAAAATAAGATAAAAAAGAGATAGCTAAGGGTTGGGGTAAAAGAAAAAAGAGATAAGATTAGTACCTTCATATGTGCCATACAATGCATTAATACAATTATTTGATTTTACTATCCTAACTTTTACATTAAAGACTAACAGATTCACACTGTACTGCAGATTACAGCAAGTAATCCTTGACATGTGCATATATTGCACATATGTGTATTCCGGTTATACAGATTACAGTTTACAGCAGGGCATTTGTGAAACTGGTATAGAGGTTTTACTTTAATTTAAATATTATTGTACAATTAGCAGTATTCTATAGGGAGAGACTGTGGTATTTGAACACACAGCTTCTGACTAAAGTCTAATATTGTACTCTTGGTTTGTGCTACAGACTAATGCATGCATTCTTGCTTTTACAGTTGACATATGCACGCTCAATCTGATGCAATTGTATAAAGTACCAAAAAAAGCTATCTTTAACTTTTAATGCTGCAATAACAGTACTTTTCTGCTACATACATACCACATGCTTCCCTCATCCTCACCAGTCTAGCCTCATGGGTTCAGACATTGCGCTCACAGTCACTGGCAGCTGTGAAAAAAAAAAAACAGAACAGGAGACAATTATGAACACCAATCTTGCCTATATTCAGCTTTCTAAGTCTTACAAGTACTCTCTGTAGGTGATACTTACACAGGTGTGGGATGTCCGCAGTCCTAAATTCCTCAATCCAATGGTTGAGGGTATCTCACTTCCTCCTGTGTAGGTCATTATAATGATGTATTCATTGCTATCCAGTGTGCAGGATATCAGTGGCACTGGATACATCCCAGGCTAAACTATCCCAAGTCTCCAACTTATACTGAGAGCCAGAATAGTCTCCCAAAGAAGCCTCTTGCTGTGATTCTTAACTAGGAGTCCAATAAAAATCTTGGACTCCTGGACATTCCACCTCTGTGCCGTAAAGCTGGCACCTTCTCCACAAACACCTGCCACGTCTGCCACAGATCGAGGGCAATGGAGACTGATGCTTTCCTCCAGTTCCAGTTTTTGTGTTTACTGGGAGTGCGCACACTGCTTGAAACTATTGTACTCCACTTACCATCGCTCAAACAAATTGCTCGGCAGTGCACACCCCCGAGCAAAACTTTTGCATGATGATAAGCAGAGAGCAGTAGTGAGGCATTACATAAATGCAATTCCAATTCCAAGGTTATTGGATATACAGGCAGTTGTGTAAGTGTGTTAGGCAAATGTGAAGGCCATGCCAGTCCAGATAGCAGAATTATACTTACAGGAATATAGTACACAGTATACCCACAGTCATGCATCTGATAATAAATGTGATACTACATAGATAAATAATGAAATAATTGACACAATACTACTGTGTCAGCACTGTCACATATCATTAATATCAGCTCCACTACCTCAAGTGTTATAAGCGAGAGTGACTATAATGGGAAGTGGAACAACAGTAAAAGTTCATGGAATATCCTATATTCGAACCCAGAACAGGTGTATAGTAGTCCTACACTTACACCTGTGCCACAAGAAGGTTGAAATAATATGGATCTATCTTTCATTTCATTGCTATAGACTACAATATCACAACACTGAAAAAAGATTACTCAAATCGTACTAGAATCCAGGACCCTCTGTATTCCAGGCCTATACTTACACCTGCTGCTACAGGACTAGTTACATGACATCCTTATTTTAGTAATCATTCGTAAGGTCTCACTGTTAACCACTGAGCAACAGCACTTAGCTGGTTTGCTCAATGGCCAGTAACATTAATTGAATATATCCAGTTTCTATTTTTGGTTGTCTGGGTCTTGTCTGCTTCCCAGAGGGTCCAGTTGTCCAGTTCACGCAAATGAGATAAGGACAGCCAAACTCACTATTCATTTCCTCCATTCCTGTGATTGCACTAAGTTCTACATCTCACAAACACTGCCCCCCCCCCAAAAAAAAGTTAGACAAACAAAGACAGAAAAGGAGAAAAAGAAAAAAAGGGGCAAGTACTTGAAATGAGGAAAATCAGTGTATGACATACACACACAAAAATGGTGGCTCACTTCAGGTATGCCTACATAGATCTGGATTTGAACTCTCAGTATAATGCACCTTCAGAACACAGGATGGGTGCCATGTCCCTATTTGCCACACAAACAGCTTTGCAGCAAAGAAATGAACTCAATCTGCACACAACCAGCTGCAACAGCATCTATAGTGATATCAAACCATACAAATGTTATTTGTACATTTATTTTTTTGGATGTAGTGCACCTAGGGATCACACAATCTGTCATGATTACTGCTTCCAAATATACAGCTCTGTTTTACTTTTCTGTGTTTGTTGGCCATTCTTCATTTATCTCACTAGTAATCCGAGACATGCAGTGTGTAAGCCATTATATATCACTGGCCTTAAAATGTGTGATGATGTTAAGTGGAAATATAATATGCAGTTGCCAACAAATGAAGGCCAGGTTGGATGTTAAGGAACACAACCTGTGAATTGTGTGCTGCTTACTTACATTTCCAACCTTACATCTAATACTTTGTAGATCTAACCTGGCATACCATGTGGAAATAAGGCAGCCTGCAGTGCTGTTGTGTTTTCCTTCTCCCAAACACCAATCGTTCCCATTTTCAATCCATTAACACCAAACACTGAGGGAGTGCCTGCACTATGTTTAACTCTCCTACGTGGATCCAGGTATTTGAGATTCAGCAATTCTAATGAGTTCACACCTCATTTGCATCTTCACCATGCTAACGGGTTTGAATTTACACCATACAAAAAGGCAACAATGTAGCTAGGCAAACTGATGGTGAGATTTGTTTATGTTGAGAAGACTGCAAATAAGCTGTTTCTTTAGGATATATCTGTACAGAGGAATACGGAACTTCAGAAGGTATGCTTCCATTTTGTTAGCTACATACTGTATATGCTGGAAAGTATTTAAGAAAATTTTGAAGCAAAGGCTTTTACACTCTTGTCTGTATGAATTAGTTAGAAGTATACTAGTGGCATGGCATGTTTGTCAAACCATTTCAGAGATATACATGATTGCCAGTACATGAAAACGGAATGTTGTGTAATAAATATGTAGAAATGTTTCAGGGACAGTTTCTTTGATAGCACTTTTATCATTTCAAAGATGGTTTGTTAACAAAATGTGTAATTTTCCTGTTCTTTTGAGGGAGCAAAGGTGAGTTACTATTATGGCACAAACAATGGTACACCATTCTTTTGGGAGGAGCAAAGGTGAGTTACTGTTATGGCACAAACAAGGATAGACTGTTGTTTTGGTGGGGGAGCAAAGGTGAGTTACTGTTATGGCACAAACAAGGATATGTCGCTCTGGTTACTCTACTTGTTTTGCATCCTGCCTGTTACTCATATTTCAAATCTGCAGACAGTTGTATGTTTCTCCAGGTAGTAATACTGAGTGGCTACCTTTTCTGTTTATTTTGGAAACAATTATTTAGTAGTTATGTGATACTTATGTGCATTATCCTTCTGTTGTCTTTTTTGGACACGTAGGAGTATGCCACCTAGGCCTGCCAATCCTCAGAGACCTCCCTTCACCGATGCTGAGAACCAGATGATAGTGGATGCTTTTAGGCAACATGCTGCTTTTCTGATGTAAAGGGGATAGGGAGATATGGCACGTAGGATGCAAATTTGGCAATAGATAGTGGATGATCTGAATGCTGTGGATGGTCATAGCAGGACATATAAGCAGGTGCACCACAGGGCCACTGACATGATCACATCTGCATGGAGGAGAGTACCCACAGTGGGCCATGACCAGATGGTTACTGGGGTAGGGCCTGCTAGGGAACCGCCAATAACACCCAATGAAGAATTCCTAGCCAATATCAGAAATCTAGACTGTTCCCAAGAGAGTGCAGTATAGCAGTTGATCTACGTAGGAGCAACAATTTTAGAGACAGCAAGTGTGTCCCAAGAGGAGCTTCCAGGTAGGCTTTGGTGTCTCAACAGTTGAATACTGTTGTATAGTAAAACAATTGAAAGCAAGAAGTTACTTCTTTGTCACATGTCTTTTTTTTGGGGGGGGGTTTGAAGATTGCTACATGGATTAACTTAGGTTGGAGTTGTCTTGTTGAAAGTATAGTTAATGGACATATAAAGGGGTAAAATTCGTGGAATCATGGTAACTGCCAGGGTTGCCAGCACACATTTTCAAGATGATTCCCTTGGCATTACACATGACTTAGCAGTTGGTAGAGTGGTAGCCATTTCTGCTTATGTAGAGCCTACCCTGTTTCCCGGGTGGTACTTTAAGTTCAAGTTCTGAAATTTTCCATTGAAACGACTTAAAAAGAAATAAGTCATAGGCAGAATTACCATATAGCTGAAACACCTGATGTTCATAAGAGTCACTTGCATATATCCCATTTGTCTCTGATACAAGAGATTTGAGAGGTCACTCAGCAGAAGTTCTAGCTTGGCTGAAGTTTTCATTTACTTTTTACTGATTAGTTTTTCTGTGTGACCTTCTCACTCTTTGTTTTAGTTTGTTAGTTGGGATATTTTGCAGTCACCCTAATGGTAATGGACATCAGCTGGATATAACAGCCCAGTGTTTCTTATGCTTAGTCAAACACTCTGCTTGTGCTGTGCTGATGAGGTCATAACAAGGCCGAAATATGCATAGCCACAACTAGTGGGGTTTGGCTTTATTGGCCTGAAATTGTCCACTGAAACAACTTAAAAAAAAAAAGTCATGGGCATTCAGAATTGCCATATGGCTGAAACACCTGATGTTCATAAAGGTCATTTGCATATATCCCATGTGCCTCTGATACAAGAGGTTTGAGAGGTCACTCAGTGGAAGTTCTAGCTTGGCTGGAGTTTTCATTTAGTTTTTACTGATTGGTTTTTCTGTGTGACCTTCTCACTCTTTGTTTTAATTTGTTAGTTGGGATATTTTGCAGACACCCTAATGGTAATGGACATCAGCTGGGTATAACAGCCATGTGTTTCTTATGATTAGTCAAACACTCTGCTTGTGCTGTGCTGATGAGGTCACAACAAGGCCGAAATATGCATATCCACAGCTAGTGGGGTTTGACTTTATTGGCCTGAAATTGTCCATTGAAATGATTTAAAAAGAATTATAGAATGACTAGCCATTAGCATTCAAAAATGAGCACGCTGATTGGCCAGCCCAAACAGCGTGCCTTTTGTAAATCCGCGAATATACCAATGGGAAAAGTTCCGGTTGCCCAGACTTTTTCCAATTATTATATCTCGTATTTTTTTTTTAAATACAAAAGGAAAACGGAAGACATTTTACGTTCGGGAGATGGCACAGACAGAAATAAAAGGATAATCGGGTACGTTCTACAAAACTTAAAATACTTACCTGATTATCCTTTTATTTTGTCTGTCCCGACTCTCCCTAACATAAAAAGTCTTCTGGGTTCTTCTTTTTTTTTAATTGATTATCCAAAGCAAAAAGAACAAGCAGTGAAAAGGCAAAAATTGTATCAAAAAAGAAGAAAACTGGTAGGCAGATAGACATAAAACAAAGTCAGTTTAATAAAACACAAATGATAAACACAGAATAAAACTTTAAGAAACAAGGATGTGCGCTTTCATGCCTTCTAGGTACTTCACCAGATCCAAATGAAACACATATAACAAGCAGCATTTATAATTCAGTGTCTTAGGTCACGTGACCTCAATACTGGCTTAATAGGAATAACATCATTTAACCCCTTCCCTTTAGTAGCTCGGAGTAAATGCATCCATTTGATTTCAACACATTCTATTTGTGTCCTTACATTGCCCCCTCTAGGTCCTGGCACATAAATCTCTAGAACCATGAATTTAAACCAGTGATTGCATCCTGCAGCTCTTACATGGTTTGACAACTTATTCCTCTCATCACTTCTATTTATACTATAGAGATGCTTTCTAATCCTGTCTCTTAAGGACCAGTTGGTTTTACCAACATAGAAACATTTGCAAACCTCACAAGAGGCACAATAGGCCACATTTTGGCTACCACAATCAGCATAAAGTTTGAGATTAAACACTCATCCTGTGTCAGGATGTATAAACTGATCATCAGTATTAATGTATTTACATACATTGCGGTGATGACATGGGTATGTGCCTATTCTCTCACCCACAACTTTCCTATTCTGTTTGGTCAAGGATTTATAACACAGTATCTTCTTAATAGATGGGCAATTCTTAAAGCAGAAAGAAGGGGAGACACCTAGCAACCCCCTACATTTTTCATCTGAGGCTAGAGCCTTCCAATGTCTTCTAACTATCTCACAGATAGAACCTGAGTCCTTTGAATAAGTAAGACTCATACATGTGGGTTGAATATGTGACAAACTGGGAGAGGTGGACTGTTCTACCCGCTCCTCAAAATGAAGTCTGGTCCAGGTATCTCTCAACAGAATCATATCATTCTGTGCAACAGAGACTTCTGAGCTATCATAGCCCCTATTCCACAGGCTATTTGTTAAAGTCTCAAAAGAATCATACATGTCACTGTCCTTAGTATTCAGCCTAGCTGTTCTAAAAAAACTGTCCACTGAGAACATTTTGCTTCACATGTTTGGGATGCATACTCTGAGAATTCACAACATTATTGGTTTTACAAGGTTTTACATACTGCCTCATGTACAAACCTCCCAAAGTTTTACAAACCATTACATACAGAAATGAGATGCACTCATTCGACCAGTCATAGATGAATCGAATAAAGCTAGTGGTACTGTTCAAATACTGTACAAACTGACTGAAAGTCTCTAAGGTATCCCCCCAAACAAGGAACAGGTCATCCACATATCGGCCATAATATGAGATGGACCCCTCAAAATTATTAAATTCAGAGAATACATACTGTAGCTCCCACTCAGCCAGAACCATATTGGCATAACCGTTGGCACAAACTGTGCCTTGGCCACCCCTGTGTTTTGTATATAGAATTTATCCTCAAATACAAAAGCATTGTACCCCAGTATGAGCTCTAGTAATGTGCAAACCAAATACACTTTGTTGCTGTCATAGGCAGAATCTCAACCTAGAAACTGTCTGATGTTGTCAATGCCGGCATCATTGGGAATACAAATAAAAACGGAAGATATATCCATGGTCACTAGTAGAATATCTTCTCTATACTCCACAGCAGACCAGTCATGCAACTTACTAAGAAAATCCTTAGTGTCCCTCAAAATGCTTCCTACTCCATTGACCACAGGGCAGAGCTGATTTTCTACATATATTGATATGGGCTCTGTGGCCCACCCTCTACCAGAAGCTATTGGTCGCATGGGTGGGTTCACTTGATCTTTATGTACCTTGGGTAGCCCATAGATTTTGGGTATCACTGCATTCTCAACAAGAAAATATTCATACAGATTTTTGTCTATCACACCTTCCATTAACAAACCTTCAATGCTCTCTTGTATTCTATTAACCAGTTTCAATACCTCAGTTCTATTCACCATGGTATATGTTTGTTCATCATTCAACATCAGATTCATAGCACTCAGGTAGCAAAACACATCCATAACTACTATACCACCCCCTTTGTCAGCAGGGCAGAAACATATATCATCTCGTTTCATAAAGTCCAGTAAAGAAGAATATTCATCTTTACTTAAATTGTTATGTCCTTTGCCTGAAGAATGAGAAAAATAGTTATAAATGTCATCTATGCACAATTTATAGAAGGCTTCTACTAAAAGGATGTTAATAGGTGTAAAAACACTAGGTTTTATATCGACAGGAACACTGGAACTCTTTCTGTTACCATACAACAACTGCAATTAAATATTTCGAACAAAGAGTTTAAGGTCAATCAGTACATCATTAAGTGAGGAATATCCAGCAGGTATAAAACTTAGTCCACGATTCAGTACATTACTCTGCTCAGGTGTTAGAATGACCGAAGAAAGGTTAAAACTCAAACCTTTCGAATTTTGTTCCGAACTGCAGGACCTGTCTCTATCTGTTCCTGTGTGTACTGCCTCTTCTTCGAGTTCCTGTCTCGGCTCGTAGACCTCCCTCTCTGCTTCGTTCTCAGGAGCTCCGGTGCTTGCAACAGTAAAAAAGGCTGTTTTGTAGCTGATGAATCACTTCCATTCTCAACGGCTCCATTTATATGTTCACTCAGCACTGGGTGTGTAGTTTGGCTCGATATCATAACATTTCCAACATTGTTATGCAGACCAGACCCTGTTGGAATAGTAAAACCACCTGAAAGGCTTTGCAAGTTATCCGATAACACATCAGCTGTTGCAGCTTGTAGTTGTTCAACTCCTGTTGCCATTACAGCACCTCCCCCTGCTATTGAAGCCTTCTCTCTATTGGATGAACGTACTTCCTTGTAAGCCTTGGTGCGTTCTGATTAGCGGAAAGGCCGTCTTTCATCAGACCAGGCAAAAATATGTCCGCTATTTAAATCTTTCATATCCCTAGACAATTTCTTCTTCTTGACATCAAGTAAACGCTTGTCATACTGTGCAATATCTGCAAAAAGCTCATCCAGCTTATACCTATAAGGTATGAAATGTACTGAAGAATTAAGCTCAGAAATAGTGTTCATTACTTCGGCTCGTAGTCTGCTTTCAACATGTATGAAGTATCTGACCAACAGGTGTATATATCTGGCACTAACTTCTAAATTATAGTTCTGCCATTCTTTTAGTAGGTCAGGTAGAGAATTCCCATATGTGGACATTTTACATACCCACAAGCCTCTGGGAATCACTTTGTATTGCTGACATGCTTCAAAGTGCATCCCTTGCCATTGAAGCCTCTTAAAATGATAGAGGCTATTCTCTACTGAACGGAAAGTTTGAAAAAAAAAACGTTCATAGGTGTCAATCTCTGCTGTTTCAGTAACATCATCTTCTAGTTGACACATATCCACAGAAAATAGGGGATTACTATTCACCCCTAGCAAACGATCAAGCCGTTCAAAAAATACACTGTCTTGATTAGATCCTGGAGTAGCATCTACTCCATTCAAAATGCTCTCTGCCATGCTCTTTAAATGAAAACAAGTAATCCAAAGCAAAAAGAGCACCAGTGAAAAGGCAAAAATTGTATCAAAAAAGAAGAAAACTGGTATGCAGAGACGTAAAACAAAATCCGTTTAATAAAACACAAATAATAAACACTGAATAAAACTAGGTACTTCATCAGATCCAACTGAAACACATATAACAAGCCGCATTTATAATTCAGTGTCTTAGGTCACGTGACCTCAATACTGGCTTAATAGGAGTAACATAATTTAACGGTTCCCTATTATGAGAGTGAAAGTCCATTTAAGCGAATCTGTAAACGTCGACATGTATTGCGTAAACCGGCATTACAGCGAACGTCCAAAACCACAAAATTGGAAATGTCGAATTACCATGGTTGGCCCATCTGTGGAATAGCTCCATAAGGTAAGTGTGCGACAGTTACGGACCTTAGGGTTAGGGTGCGGGTTAAGGTAAGTGCATAGATAGTTAATGTATGTAAGATTTAGTGTAGGGCTAGGAGTAGGGTTTTGTTAAATGCTTGTATGCGGATTATTTATTTTGTTTGTTTATATTTTCATAGGGGAAGTGTGCAGTTGTTACGGACCTTAGGGTTAGGGAGGGGTTAAGGATAGTGCATAGATAGTTGTGTATGTGGGGTTTAGTGTAGGGTTAGAAGTAGGTTTTTGCTGCTTTACTTTAGGGTTAGAAGTAGGGTTTGGTTAGTGTATGTATGTGATTTATTTATTCTGTTTGGGTAGGTAATATGTAGCGGGTGGTGGGGTTGGCCGACTATGACAGCTCGAGATTTAAAATTTTGCGGTTTAGCGCATTCGGTATTCTCGCGGTTTGCGTAATTCGTGTTGATGTTTTGCTATTCGCTCAAAAGGAGTTTTGCTCTGGTAATATAGACCCCATTTAACCCCTTCCCATCAGTAGCTCGGAGTAAATGCATCCATTTGATTTCAACACGTTCTGTTTGTGTCCTTACATCGCTCCCTCTAGGTTCTGGCACATAAATCTCTAGAACCATGAATTTAAACCAGTGATTGCATCCTGCAGCTCTTACATGTTTTGACAATGCATTCCTCTCATCACTTCTATTTATACTATAGAGATGCTCTCTAATCCTGTCTTTTAAGGACTGCTGATAGAATACAAGAGAGCATTGAAGGTTTGTTAATGGAAGGTGTGATGGACAAAAATCTGTATGAATATTTTCTTGTTGAGAATGCAGTGATACCCAAAATTTATGGGCTACCCAAGGTACATAAAGATCAAGTGAACCCACCCATGCAACCGATAGCTTCTGGTAGAGGGTGGGCCACAGAGCCCATGTCAATCTATGCAGAAAATCAGCTCTGCCTTGTAGTCAATGGGGTAGGAAGCATTTTGAGGGACACTAAGGATTTTCTTAGTAAGTTGTATGACTGGTCTGCTGTGGAGGACAGAGAAGATGTTCTACTGGTAACCATGGATATATTTTCCCTTTTTACTTGTATTCCCAATGATGTCAGCATTGACAACATCAGACAGTTCCTAGGTCGAGACCCTGCGTATGACAGCAACAAAGTGTATTTGGTTTGCACATTACTAGAGCTCATACTGGGGTACAATGCTTTTGTATTTGAGGATAAATTCTATATACAAAACACAGGGGTGGCCATGGGCACAGTTTCTGCCAACAGTTATGCCAATATGGTTCTGGATGAGTCGGAGTTACAGTATGTATTCTCTGAAATGAATAATTTTGAGGTGTCCATCTCATATTATGGCCGATATGTGGATGACATGTTCCTTGTTTGGGGCGATACCTTAGAGAAATTCAGTCAGTTTGTACAGTATTTGAACAGTACCACTAGCTTTTTTCAACTCACCTATGACTGGTCGAATGAGTGCATCTCATTTCTGGATGTAATGGTTTGTAAAACTTTGGGAGGTTTGTACACGAGTCAGTATGTAAAACCTTGTAAAACCAATAATGTTGTGCATTCTCAGAGTATGCATTCTAAACATGTGAAGCGAAATGTTCTTAGAGGACAGTTTTTTAGAACAGCTAGGGTGAATACTAAGGACAGTGACATGTATGACTCTTTTGAGACTTTAACAAATAGCCTTTGGAATAGGGGCTATGATAGCTCAGATGTCTCTGTTGCACAGAATGATATGATTCTGTTGAGAGATACCCGGACCAGGCCTCATTTTGAGACCAGGCCTCATTTTGAGGAGCGGGTAGAACAGTCCACTTCTCCCAGTTTGTCACATATTCAACCCACATGTATGAGTCTTACTTATTCGAAGGACTCATGTTCTATCTGTGAGACAGTTAGAAGACATTGGAAGGTTCTAGCCTCAGATGAAAAATGTAGGGGGTTGCTAGGTGTCTCCCCTTCTTTCTGCTTTAAGAATTGCCCATCCATTAAGAAGATACTGTGTTATAAATCCTTGACCAAACAGAATAGGAAAGTTGTGAGTGAGAGAATAGGCACATACCCATGTCGTCACTGCAATGTATGTAAATACATTAATACTGATTTTTTTTTTTTTTTTTTTTTTTTTTTTTTTAGGTTCATAGATTCGTATTAAGCTAACTGCCCTTGCGAGCCATTTTAAGCCTAGTCAATTATCCCTTGTGAGACTCAAACCCTGCACCTTGTGTTTGTAAGGCAAACACCTTAAACATTAGGCCACCCTCCCAACCAATCACTGCTCTCTAATCCCATTCATCTGATGATCAGTTTATACATCCAGACACAGGACGAGTGTTTAATGTCAAACGTTATGCTGATTTTGGTAGCCAAAATGTGGCTATTGTACCTCTTGTGAGGTTTGCAAATGTTTCTACGTTGGTAAAACCAACCGGTCCAACTCATTCCCTCCAGTACAACTCTTTTGAGTGTGTACCTTTAACTCCTAATGGGTGTGGCCTGTGCCTTTAAAAATGAAGTTATCACCCTACAATTCTAACAAGTACTCATTGACAAAGGTCAAATATCAATACAATTGTGTTTGCCATTATGTATGCTTCAAGATAAAATATTCTGATACCTTGTATGAAGCGTGGTTTTGGAATTATTAATGCAAATATGAACAAGTAATATTTGACGCCTAGATGAGCAGTAGGAGGTAACTGCAGATGCACCTGGAGGCATCACTCGGATGAATGGGATTAGAGAGCATCTCTATAATATAAACAAAAGTGATGAGAGGAATGCATTGTCAAAACATGTAAGAGCTGCAGGATGCAATCACTGGTTTAAATTCATAGTTCTAGAGATTTATGTGCCAGGACCTAGAGGGGGCAATGTAAGGACACAAACAAAATGTGTTGAAATCAAATGGATGCATTTACTCCGAGCTACTGATGGGAAGGGCTTAAATGACGTTATTTCTATTAAGCCAGTATCGAGGTCACATGACCTAAGACACTGAATTATAAATGCTGCTTGTTATGTGTGTTTCAGTTGGATCTGATGAAGTACCTAAAAGGTATGAAAGCGCTTATCCTTATTTTTTTTAAGTTTTATTATGTGTTTATTATTTGTGTTTTTGTTAAACAGACTTTGTTTTACATCTCTCTGTCTACCAGTTTTCTTCTTTTTTGATACAATTTTTATTGATTATAATAAAGAAGAAGCAACAGAGATCTTCCTTTCTCAGTTGCTACCTCTTCACAGCCCTGATGTACTGTGTAAGCATTGGATTACAAGTCCCATATGCATGCGCAGTACATCAAAACAAGGCAGCAATGTACCACTAGCCGAGGAAGAACAGTAATGTGCCATTATACAAAGACATTATTTAAGAAAAGTATTTTTTTTCTTAAATAATGTCATTGTATAATAGCAATAACCAATTCCGTGGTTGTGGTATATTGAGATTTACCCACGGTTGGCTTTATTTAATCACTCGAGCTTTGCCCTCATGATTGAACCACACCAGCTGTGGGTAAATCTTCAATATACCACACCGACATCATTGGTTATTGCTATAATAAGTCATGGGCATTCAGAATCGCCATATAGCTGAAACATCAGATGTTCATAAGTGTCATTTGCATATATCCCATGTGCCTCTGATACAAGAGGTTTGAGAGGTCACTCAGTGGAAGTTCTAGCTTGGCTGGAGTACATCATGTAGGCTGAGGAGTTAAACCGGGCCTGAAAACTCTTCTCCTTCTCAGCCTAGGCCTATTAGCAGCAGCATTGGCTTCAGCCTGTAGTACATACAAATGAATTAAAGCAGCATCAGCCCCTAACATTCTGTCCGTGGAGATACCTTTCACATGGCTGTATTCCAAATGTTTTGGAATTCACAGGAAAAACCAAGACAGAGTTTACACAGATGCTTTATATACAAAACATGCTCACTTCGGATAAGAAAACAGAAACCACTTTATTTATTCCACTTTATCATTTTGATGGAAGCGCTTTCATCCCAGTTTTAGTTTTAACAGGAACTTCATCAGACAAACGAATAAAATCACAGTCACTCTTTTTTAAATTCACATGAAGCATAACGTCCCTTCCTGTAACATAATTAAAGGTAAAGTGCAAAAATGTTCAAGTAAAATATATATCTAAAAAGCACGCTTAAAATGCATTCACAAGATCAGGGAGTGTGTGCCTAGATCCATTTGTAATAAATAGCCACCCAGTTTCAAAGTGTCAATCAGTTCAGATTTTACAATGGTCATGTAGAAGTATCTTAATGAACAAATGTAGGTTCTAACAGGTAAAAATGCAAAGTACCCTAAAATATACATTCATCTATTTAATGCTTTAAGTTTTAAAAGGCTGGCAGTAGATATACATTTATTCAACCCAGGCCAATGAATGGAGTCTAAACGAATTTGCCAGCTCAATTCAGCTTTCTCTAATAAATATTACCATGTGCCTCCTCTGCATGAGGGGTAAACAATATCGAGGATAATGAACCTGAATTTATGTTCAGGGTGTTATATAATGTGCTTGGCAAGGGTGTTGGTTTCACAATGATCCCTAATATTCCTAAGATGTTTCCCAATTCTGTTCTTGAGTTTACTCTCGGTTTTGCCTGTGTAAAAACAAGAATATAATTCACATAAAGCACCATAAACAACTCTTTCTGTATTACAGCTGAACTTGTTCTTAATCTTAATTCTCATCCCTTTTAGTAACTTCCTTCACCTCTGGTATGTAAGGACAAAACTTACAGGACCCACATTTGTACATATATCTACTTTGGTACAGTTTCCTTTGATGTTCAAATAGAGGTTTATATTGTTTCCATTATGAAACACAAGTAGGTCTATCCCCCAAAATCCCTCTAACATCAGTTTCACATGTTAAGAGTGTCCAATTTTTCTCCAAGATGTTTTTGATATCATAGGCGTCAATGGAAAAAGTTGTTATAAAACTTGTTCTATAATTGTTTTTATCCACTTGTTCATTTAAAGTTCCAGAATCAGTCCCTGTGGGGTTTATGGGTGATTATAGAAAACCTCCAGTACCTATAATCTCCCCCACTATCCCCATTCTAGACATCTTTGAATGGGAGTGTAAACTAGATATCAGAACACATTGTGAGAAGATTAAAAACATCCCATCACGAATAACTTATGTCCTGATGAACTGGTAGAACTTGAATTCCTTATTTCCAACATTAGTGTAAGGGTGATGAAACCAGATAAAGGGGGTACTGTGGTCCTCATGTGGAAAAATCAGTATAATAAAAAAATGGAAGAGATTCTGGAGACCCCTACATATGCCCACAGTTCATTAAATGAACTACATGGGGCTTATAGGCAAATCAGGGGATATTTACAAGATCTTTTTATAGACAGATTGATTACAGTTGAAGAATGTCAGTATCTTTCTGTTGATTATCCTATTACTCCCACCATCTTTGGAATACCAACGATACATAAGGACACACACCAGCCCCCTTTACGGCCTATTGTGGAAGCTAAAGGGTCCATCACCGAATCATTAGCAAAGTTTCTTGACTTGGAGGTTAAAGACGTATTAAAAGCTGAACCTTTATTGTGTAGGGATTCCTGGGATGTTTTGAAAACGATAAACACTGTCACCTTTAATAACTCTTATATTTTTATAACTGTTGACGTAAAGGATCTCTACACTGTTATTCCCCACGAGATAGGGATTCAATGGTTTTGCAACCATTTGGGGAATAAAAACATACCACAGGACAGAATTAACATGTTAGAACAGTTACTCAAGATGGTGTTAAAAAACAATTTAATTGTGTTTGAAAAACAACTTTATGTCCAAAATGAAGGAGTTGTGATGGGGGCAGCATGCGGAGTCATGTATGCCAATATTGTTATGCTAGAATAGGAAAAAAGATTTTAATTACATTTCAGTTTTTCCCATTCTGCCATCTGTATACCCGCTTTTTGGATGACATTTTCATTCTGTGGGATGGACCAAAAGACTTAATTGGCCCTTTCCTCGAATATATAAACAACTCAGCATCTTTTTTGAAATTCATACACACCATAAGTGAAAGCGAGACTGCCTACTTGGACATTTTACTGAAAAAAGATGTCCAGATTAATAGATTTGTGTCTGCAATATTCTGTAGTGACCTACTGTAATAATTTCTTGCACTTTACAAGTTGTCACCCCCATACCCAAAAAAAGAGGGGTTTTAAAGGGACAATTTGTAAGAGCTGCTCGAATGGTCACTTTACACAACTCTTTTTTGAATGAATGTCAAAAATTGAGTGGTATGTTCGCCAGAAGGGGTTGCCCCCATTCACTAGGGGAAATATCATGAAATAGGTTGTTTCTAAAAGGGAAAGTGGCTATTTCACTCCCCTTTTAAAAGCAGGTGTAATTTCAGGTGACAACACTGTTTCTAATATTTATACTTGTGAACTATTAGACCCCACAGGGACTGATTCTGGAACTTTAAATGAACAAGTGAATAAAAATAATTATAGAACAAGTTTTATAACAACTTTTTCCATTGACGCCTATGATATCAAAAACATCTTGGAGAAAAATTGGACACTCTTAACAGGTGAAACTGATGTTAGAGGGATTTTGGGGGATAGACCTACTTGTGTTTCGTAAGGAAAATAATATAAAAACCCTATATGAACATCAAAGAAAACCGTACCAAAGTGGATATATGTACAAATGTGGGTCCTGTAAGTTTTGTCCTTACATACCAGAGGTGAAAGAAGTTACTAAAAGGGATGAGAATTAAGATTAAGAACAGGTTCAGTTGTAATACAGAAAGAGTTGTTTATGGTGCTTTATGTGAATTATGTTCTTGTTTTTACAGACGCAAAACCGAGCGTAAACTCAAGAACAGAATTGGGAAACATCTTAGGAATATTAGGGATCATTGTGAAACCAACACCCTTGCCAAGCACATTATACAACACCCTGAGCATAAATTCAGGTTCATTATCCTCGATATTGTTTACCCCTCATGCAGAGGAGGCACATGGCAATATTTATTAGAGAAAGCTGAATTGAGCTAGCAAATTAATTTAGACTCCATTCATTGGCATGGGTTGAATGAATCTCTATCTACTGCCAGCCTTTTAAAACTTAAAGCATTAAATAGATGAATGTATATTCTAGGGTACTTTGTATTTTTACCTGTTAGGACATACATTTGTTCATTAAGATACTTCTACATGACCATTGTAAAATCTGAACTGATTGACACTTTGAAACTGGGTGGTCATTTATTACAAATGGATCTAGGCACACACTCCCTGATCTTGTGAATGCATTTTAAATGTGCTTTTTAGATATATATTTTACTTGAACATTTTAGCACTTTACCTTTAATTATGTTACAGGAAGTGATGTTATGCTTCATGTGAATTTAAAACGAGTGACTGTGATTTTATTCATTTGTCTGATGAAGTTCCTGTTAAAATTAAAACCGGGATGAAAGCGCTTACATCAAAACGATAAAGTGGAATAAATAAAGTGGTTTCTGTTTTCTTATCCACAGTAAACATGTTTTGGATTATTCGTGGTTTGGACTGCATTTCCTGTTTTACATATGCTTTATAGGTTGTTGAATAGCTCCACCCTGTTGGATTGGTCGATTAGCACGCAATTCAGCTGCTTATGTTATAATTAGCATCCATGGTGTTTACCTTGTTTATGTGGGGGTGCACGTCTCTGCACAGCACTTACTGAATCTAAATTTTGTTGCTACTATGTGTGGGATGCTCTGCAACATGCATATGGTAAAAATGACCATGTAGGGCTTATTGAATCCCCTGAATATATTATTGGGTAGGATGATATCATGGAATATCAATAAATACACATAAAGGACAATAAAAAGTCAGTGAACTAGGACGATGAAAAAAGTAATGAGATTTGCTCGCCATCAATTGTAACTTTCTCTACTGTCAATTCAGACCACAAATCATAACTCTCAAACTCTTAGCATAAGAAATCTGGACAAAGACCAAAATAATGGCGGAAACGATGGCACAAAAACAGGGAGAAATGTTAAATATTGCTATTATAAATTTAGAAAGTTGTGGCAGTAATAGATTTTTACAGTAGCATGCATTTTCTGAAGGATATAAAGTCAGAAACTCAACTGTATATCATTAATTAGTGACTTCAATCTTCAGTGATTTGCCAGAAAACCACAAATTTTATGAGGAACAGACCAAAAATATGAGTCAAAGATCTGGACATTCTGCAAAAATCTGAACAGTTCAGAGTTATGCCACAAATCATTTATATTCTCCATAAGACTGAAGCCTGAAGCAACCTTGCATACATCAGTATTCAGAAATTATGCAAAGGCTGACCTGTATGTGTGAGTGTGTGTGTGTGTGTGTGTGTGTGTGTGTGTGTGTGTGTGTGTGTGTGTGTGTGTGTATGTATATATATATATATATATATATATATATATATATATATATACATTTATATATATATATATATATATATATGTATATGTATATGTATATAGATATAGATATATATAGGTCTACTTTCATTCTTCAAATCCACACCTCACTGAAAGGCAAATAAACAAGTCTACTTACTTAAAATCCTTTTTTAATATTTTATCCTTTATGGACATGGATACACATCCACCTTTTTCCATTTCATGTACAGTGGGGGGTCAGAATGTGTGAAAGGCATCATAGCCATGCACTGCAGGGATGAGTTCTGTAGCTGTAGCTTTGAACCATGTTTCAGTAACTGCACAGATGTCAGCATTCTCCAAATTAAGGAATCCTTCCAGGGAGTTTTGTTTCTTTCTTGTTGAGATCCTAGCATTGAGCAGTAATATCTTTAGCTTATCATGACTAGATTTTGTTGTGTTAGAAGGTTTATCTGTGGCATTGCCTAGAAAAGACACTATTGGGGTGGATAATGTTTTGGTCAATATTCAAAATCCTAGTGGTGGCAGGTGAAGACCAGCCCTGGCAAAGCAGCATTGCCTGTTAGTCATATCCTCCCAGGCTGACAAATATTGGACTCCTTTGGAATGACACAAGTAGCTAAGCCAATTATTAAAGCAAATTATTTTCTTTGGTATTGTGGCAGCATCCATGGAGATGGTAGAATGGTTCTCAATGGTAGGCTCATACCTGTCTGTGTCACATATTCTGAGCTCAATCACAACTTTCTTCATATAGTCCAGGGAGGTATGTCTCAGGTCATTTATGTCCACATGGACTATGGCTGAGTTATACTGGTACTTGAGGTTTAGTGACCTGAGTGCATGCATAATGTGGCAGATCCTGGTCCCTGCTAAGCAACTGACTTCCCCACTATTAACTGGGAATCATATATGACACCAAATATACAGGCACAGTTTCCTGATTTTGTAAACACAAAGTCCCTGGACCAGATTGTCAATACACTAACAAGGGGTGCAACCATGTTGGATCTGGTCCTCACTAATATGGGAGAGTGCTACACACACCCCTAATACAACATCTTCTCTGGTAAGGTCAGACCACAAAATAGTCTCCTTTGAAGTAAAAACTTGCAGATGCTTGGTGCCAGAGCCATGGGCTCAAGCTTAATGCCAGGAAATGTATAGTTATCCCCTTTGGGAAAAAACATTTACCCATGAATTACCACATAGGTGGCAGTACACTAAACACCGAAAGTGTGATGAGAGACTGAGGGACACAAGTGGACAGTGGTCTCACCTTCGATAACCACATCGCCACAACAGTCAGGAAATCCTTGTATGTGGCACACCTCATCACTAAGGGCTTTTCATAAAAGGAGGTCATTGTCCCACTGTACTCATCCCTCATTAGACCCATTATAGAGTACAACGCTCTGTTTGGTATGTACCTCACAAGACATCTGCAAAAGCTGGAAAGGCCGCAGAAATACCTCACTAAAAGAATCACAGGCCTAAAGCAGATGCCCTATACTGACCGTCTAAAAAAACTCCAGCTATACTCTGTGGCATATCGTCTACTCAGAGGCGATCTCTGCTTAACATACAAGGCCATGTCAAACCCTGAGCTGTTGGACATGCTAGACTTAAAGAAATCCCAATTCCTCAGAGCCACATGCTTCAGGGATTTAAACCTTGTCATCAAAATGAACAAAATATGCTGGAGGGATAGGTTCCTGACCCAGAGACCCCCCCCCCATACTCTAGAATACTGCCCATACATGTCAAGCAGACCGCCTCCTTGGCCCTCTTCAAAAGGATGGGAGATAGGAAATTCACCCCGGGGATCACATCAGTTGCCCTGCTAGACAGGGGTCCAGGGAAGTAAATATTGTGGGTAGAAATATCCAGGGAATTGTTATGGCTAGTCTTGTATAGGCCCCAGGGCCGATAGCCTAGTACCAATCTATGAACCTATGAACCTATGAACCTGGAATCCCAGCTAATGCTGGAATATTCAGGAACTACTGTAAGGCTAACTTTTTACTGTTATGTGATAACCTGGCAAAACTTCAAGCCCCCATAAACCAAGATACACTGCTGCCTACACAGAAACCTTATACAAGCATGTTAATAGCTGCATAGAGGTAGCTGTACCCACCAGGAAGAAGTACAGAACTAACTCAAAAAAACAAGCCTGGTGGAATCACATCATAAATAGGCTGTATAACAGACAGAAGAAAATCATGGCAAAAATTAGGAGGTGGACCACCCAGCAGGATAAAAGCACTATCATCAAACTAAACAAACAACTCAGAGGACAAATAAAGTCTACCAACACCAAATTTGAGATAAATTTGGCCTCCTAGGCCAAGGAAAACCACAAGGCATTCTTTAGCTATGTCTGCAACCTAAAAGGCAATAGACAATTGTGCACAGAGCTCATTGTAAATGGAGAAACCTATACTGAGCCAGAAGATATAGCACACCTAATGGTTGAAAAATTAAACTCCAACTTTATGCCTCTCTTCCCAGCAAAATTCCCTCAGGATAAACCATCAAATATAACTTCTGCTGCTATCACTAGGGAACAGGTCCTTAATTCTTTCTCTAAGGTCAAACACACTGCATCAATGGGCCCAAACAATACTCCAGGATGCCTTCTAAATAGCATGAAACATTATCTGTCAGGGTCCATAGAATTGCTATTTAACTGTAGCCTCCAAACAGGCTTCATGCTTTATGAATAGAGAACAGCAACAGTCATCCATCTGCACAAAGGTGGGCCATCTACAGACCCTGGAAACTACAGACCCATAAGTCTCACTAGTCTCATCTGCAAAGCCATGGAAAGAATTATTCCAGAAATGATCAATATTGACATAGGAAACCTCCAGACACTGGACCCAACCCAATTTGGTTTCATCAAAGGCAGGTCATGCCTACTCAGTGTGTTGGACTTCTTTGAGAAGGTCACCAAAGCAATGAATGTGGGCAAAATGGCTAACACTGCATTCCACAATCCTCCACTCGGGCATTGTTAACAAACTTAAGAGGTTAGGTACAAACCCTTATGTCACCCGGTGGATAGCCAGCTGGTTTACAGATAGGACCCAGGAAGTCAGAATTGGGGAGTCCACCTCTACAATGAGGCCAGCCACAAGTGAGTCCCTCGGGGATCAGTCTGGGGACTACTCTTTTTTGGCATTTACTTCTCTGAAGTCCAGGCCAATGTCAATAGCCTCTGGATAACTAAATTCACAGATGATTGCAAATTAGGAACTGTTACTGAATTGCACACTGGCACAAATGTTCTCCAGGAAGGGCTTACACAGACAAACAACTGGTGCCAGAGGCATGGACTAAAACTAAATGCAAAGAAGTTGTACAAGACACATAGGTTAAGCGCTTTCGTCAAATGACTTCATCAGAACCTGATGAAGTCATTTGACGAAAGCGCTTAACCCATGTGTCTTGTACAATAAAACTGTGTTCGAGATTGATACGTGACATTTATTTTGTGTTCGAGGCTGAGGGATATTGGCTGGCTGCTTGTTCTGGTTTTCTTGGTGTATCTTTGGCACTTCGTGGTTTTTTGGTAAATGCAAAGAAGTGCATAATATCCATCAGGAAGTCATTCATTCTTGGTAACTATCATACTGACAATAAACCATGAGAAATGACCCAGTACTCAGAGACTTAGGGATACATATAGACATTAATCTACCCTTTGACCATCATGTGTCTACAGTAGTGAGGAAATCATTCTGTGTTGTCCAACCTATAAACAAAGGTATGGCATCTAAGTCCAAGCAAGTCATTGTTCCACTGTATTTTGGCATTCTTCAGACCTATCACTGAGTGCAATGCCCTCTTTGGTATGTACCTAACCAGGCATATTCATCAACTGTAACGTCCACAGAGGTTCCTAAATAAAAGACTACAGGGCATAAGTAACATGTTCTAAACAGACCTCCTCAGGGCCCTATCCCTTTATTCTGTCTCCTACAGGCTCTTGAGGGGAGCTCTATGCCTGCCATACAGGGCATTGTGAAACCCCACTCTGATGGACCTCCTGCATATCCATAAAACAAAAATCTCCAGAATTACCCATTCTAAAGATTTATACCTTGCCTGTGATATAAATAGAACCTGCTGGAGAGACAGGTATGTATGCCAGACACATACCTCTCAACTGTCCAGATTTTCACAGAATGTCCAGATTTTCGGCTCATATCTTTAGTTTGTTCCTCATAAAATTTCTGGTTTTCTGGCAAATCACTGGGATGATCTGAGGATTGAAGTCACTAAATAATGACATATATTTGAGTTTCAGACTTCAAATCCTACAGAAAATATATGTTAAAACAAACCCTGTTACTCCAGCATCTTTCTAAGTTTATAAGAGCAATGTTTAAAATATATCTCTATTTTTGGGCCTTTGTCCCCCCATTTTCTTAGGCTTTGTCCAGATTTCTTGCACTAAGAGGCTCCTCATCCATGTGAAGCAGAGTTAGTTTCTAACCCAATTCATGTGTAACTTAGACGATTGGATGGGGAATAGGAAAGTCATCCCCGGTTTGGCACCTATGTCCCTGATGGACACAGGCAGCATGTAAATGGTTTATCGCCCAGGCCCCTGCTTGTAAATGTTTCATCTTCCAATTCCTGATTACACTTATCAAAGGTACCAGAACTTATCAGAAATTTGGGATGTATGGCTAGGCTTAGAAAGGCCCTTGTGGTCATTAGCCTAGTAAACACATATGAACCTATAAAATGAGCAAACACACATACTCATAAATAATAACACATCATCATCAAGCATGTCATAACAGAAGATAGAAATTTGAAAGAAATGGATACTACTTATATGTGAGAGTCACACACTCACATATATAAATATATACATGTACATACAGTATGCATATATATATATATATATATACACACACACACACACACACACACACACACACACACACACACACACACACACACACACACACACACACACACACACACACACACGCGCGCACACAATTTAAATATCTATATATCTATCTATCTATCTATCTATCTATCTATCTATCTATCTATCTATCTATTTTTCTTTTTGCAGGGGGTAAGCCCCACTACACCTCCATGTGAGGGGCAAGCACCCCAGTCCCCTAAACTTATATATTACCACCACTGAGATAGTCATATCTTAGAGTAAAGGGAATTTACTGAGAAATGGCATCTCTGACTTAGTGTATGTAAGTTTGTTCCTTCAGCTATTCAGTCTCTAATTTTCAGGACTCACTCCACTGAGTCCAGACTTTTCAAATGGTAGAATCATAAAGTGATTTTTACTTTGTTTCTGTGTGGAAAATTTGACTTTTAAAAATTTAAGTTTTATCAGCTTTTGCTGGTTGTTTTTGGCTTGACCATGGGAAAAACTAGAAGTCCCACAGTCCGTATTCCTTCCAGCCACAAAAGGAAAAAATCAAACAGCATTTGAGACCATGACAGGCTACCAATTTGCCTCAGCTGCAAGTGGGTGACTCTGCTGTAACTGGACGTCAGACTACCCATCTTTTATACATACACACATACACACATATATATACATATATATATATATCTATATCTATATCATCTCTCTTTCTGTCTCTCTCTGTATATATACATATACATATATATGTGTGTGTGTGTATGTGTGTATGTATGTATGTATATATATATATATATATATATATATATGTATGTAAACACGTAGCCAACCCAGAAAAGCGTTATGTAGCCAACAACCCCAACAAACGATGGAGACCAAAGCACACTGTGTGTATCCCAATAAACAAGGCTAGTAACCAGATATTTGAGCAGCAAACAATCCACGACAAAGCAGCAGTCCCAGCATAAAAAGGACTCAGTTTTAATGAAATAAAAACACGTAAGCGCT